>NW_027524283.1:0-33900 GCF_052094955.1 Ictidomys tridecemlineatus | reverse complement strand
GGAGACTGAGGTGCAGAAAGATTGTTACATAGAGCAGAGGTTGGAGACTGGGGTGCAGAAGGACTGTTACAGAGAGCAGAGTTTTTAGACAGGGTTGCAGAAAGATCTTACATAGAGCAGAGTTTGGAGACAGAGGTGCAACTGGACTTTTTACAGAGAGCATAGTTTGGAAACTGGGGTGCAGAAGGATCATTGAAGAGGCAGAGTTTGGAGACTAGGTTGCAGAAGGATCTTACAGAGGTCAGAGTTGGAAGACTGAGGTGCAGAAGGAATGTTACAGAGAGTAGACGTTGCAGACTGAGGTGCAGAAGGACCATTGCAGGGAGCAGAGGTTGTAGAATAGGGTGTAGAAGGACTGTTGCAGGTAGCAGGTGTTGGAAACTTGGGTGCAGAAGGACTGTTGCAGAGAGAAAAGTTTGGAGACTGATGAGCAGAACGACTGTCACAGAGAGTAGATGTTGGAGACTCAGGTGCAGAAGGACTGATACAGAAAGCAGAGGTTGGAGTCTGGTGTGTAAAAGGACCGCTATAGAAAGCAAAGTTTGGAGACTTCAATACAGGAGGACTGTTACAGAGAGCAGATGTTGGAGACTGTGGTGTAAAAGAACTGTTGCAGAGAGCAGAGGTTGGAGACTGGGCTGTAGAAGAACTGTCGCATAGAGCAGAAGTTGGAGACTGAGGTGCAGTAAGAATGTTACAGAGATCAGAGGTTAAAGACTGGGGTGCAGAAGTACTGATACAGAAAAAAGAGGTTGGAGACTGGGGTGCAGAATTAAGGTTACAGAGAGCAGAGTTTGGAAACTGCAGTACAGAAGGACTGGTACAGACAGCAGAGTTTAAAGACTAGGGTAGAGAAGGACTGTTGCAGAGAGCAGATGTTGGAGACTTTGGTTCAGAAGGACTGTTGGAGAGAGAAGAGGTTAGAGAATGGGGTGCAGAATTAAGGTTGCAGAGAGCTGAGGTTGGAGACAGAGGTTCAGAAGGACTGTTACAGACAGAAGAGTTTAAAAACTGTTGTGCAGAAAGACTGATACAGAAATCAGAGGTTACAGATAGCAGAGTTTGGAGACTGGGGTGTAGAAGGACGGTTACAGAAAGCAGAGGTTCGAGACTTGGGTGCAGAAGGACCCTTACAGAGAGCAGATTTTGGAGACTGCACTCCAGGAGGACTGTTAAAGAGAGAAGAGGTTGGAGACTGGTGTGGAGAAAGACTATTTCAGAGTGCAGACGTTGGAGACTGGGGTGCAGAAGAACTGTTGCAGAGAGCAGAGTTTGGACACAAGGGTGCAGAAGAACTGTCGCAGAGAGCAGAGGTTGGAGACTGAGGTGCAGAAGGAATGTTGCAGAGAGCAGTGGTTGGAAACTGTGGTGCAGAAGGAATGATACAGAAAGGAGAGGTTGGAGACTGTGGTGCAGAAAAACCGTTACAGAGAGCAGAAGTTGGGGACTGCGGTACAGAAGGACTGTTACAGAGAGCAGAGGTTGGAGACTGGGGAGCAGAAGGACTGATACAGAGAGCGGAGGTTGGAGACTGGGAAGCAAAAAGAATGTTACAGAGAGCATATTTGAAAACTGGGGTGCAGAAGAATTTCACAGATAGCAGAGGTTGGAGCCTGGGGACAAGGAGGATCGTTGCATAGAGCAGATGTTCGAGACTGGGGTGCAGAAGGACTATTAAAGAGAGCAGAGGTTGGAGACTGAGGTGCAGAAAGATCATTTCTGAGAGCAGAGGTTTGAGACTGGGGTGCAGAAGGACTGTTACAGATTGCAGAACTTGGAGACTGAGGAGCAGAAGGACTTTTACAGAGAGGAGACGTTGGAAACTGGGGTGCAAAAGGATTCTTAGAGAGAGCAGAGGATGGAGACTGGGGTACAGAAGGTTCGTTGCAGAGAGAAGAGTTTGGAGAATGAAGTGCAGAAGGATCGCTACAAAGAGCAGAGTATGGAGACTGGGGTGCTGCTTGACAATTACAAAGAGCACAGGTTGGATACTGGGGTGCAAAAGAAATATTGCAGGGAGCAGAGGTTGGAGACTAAGGTGCAGGAGTACTGTACCAGAGAGCAGAAGTTGAAGATTGGGGTGCAGAAAATCTGTTTCAGAGAGATGTTTTTGGCGACTGGGATGCAGAAGGATCGTTGCAGAGAGCAGAGGTTGGAGACTGGGGTTTAGACGGACTGTTACAAGAGAGCAGAGGTTGGAGACTGAGGTGCAGAAGGAATTTTACAGAGAGCAGAGTTAAATACTGGGGCGCAGGAGGACTGTTACAGATAGCAGAGTTTGGAGAAAGGGATGCAAAAAGATCTTAAAGAGAGCAGAGTCTGGAGACTGGGGTGCAGAAGGACTGTTGCAGTGAGCAGAGTTTGGAGACTGAGGTGCAGAAGGATCATTGCAGGGAGAAGAGGTTGGAGACTGGGTTGCAGAAGGACTGTTACAGAGAGCAGAGGTTCGAGATTGGGGTGCAGAAAAACTTTTACATAGAGCAAAGTTTGGAGACTGGGGTGCAGAAAGCCTGTTACAGAGAGCTTCGGTTAGAGACTGAGGTGCAGAAGAACTGTTATAGAGAGCAGAGATTGGAGACTGAGGTGCAGAAGGATTGGTACAGAGAGGAGAGGTTGGAGACAAAGGTGTAGAAGGACTCTTACAGAGAGCAGAGTTGGAAAACTGGGGTGCAGAATGATCGTTGCAAAGAGCAGAGGTTGCAAACTGGGGTTCAGAAGAATCGTTGCAAGGAGCAGAGTTTGGAGAATGAGGTGCAGAAGGATCGTTACAGGGAGCAGAGGTTGGAGACTGGGGTCAGAAAGACAGTTACAGAGAGCAGAGGTTCGAGATTGGGGTGCAGATAAACTTTTACAGAGAGCAAAGTTTGGAGACTGGGGTGCAGAAAGCCTGTTACAGAGAGCATCGGTTAGAGACTGAGGTGCAGAAGGACTGTTATAGAGAGCAGAGGTTGGAGACTGAGGTGTAGAAGGATTGGTACAGAGAGGAGAGCTTGCAGACAAAGGTGTAGAAGGACTCTTACAAAGAGCAGAGGTGGAAAACTGGGGTGCAGAATGATCATTGCAAAGAGCAGAGGTTGCAAACTGAGGTTCAGAAGAATCGTTGCAAGGAGCAGAGTTTGGAGAATGAGGTGCAGAAGGATCGTTACAGGGAGCAGAGGTTGGAGACTGGGGTCAGAAAGATAGTCACAGAGAGCACAGTTCGGAGAGTGGTGTGCAGAAGAAATGTTGCAGTTAGCAGAGATTGGAGACTGTGGTACAGAAGTACTGTTACAAAGAGCAGAGGCTGGATACTAGGATTCAGAAGGAATGTCACAGAGAGCAGAGTTTGGAAACTGGGGTGTAGAAAAATGTTATAGAGAGCAGAGGCTGGAGACTGGGGTCAGAAGACTGTTGCAGAGAACAGACGTTGGAGACTGTGGTGCAGAAGGATCATTGCAGAGCGCAGAGTCTGGAGACTGGGGTGCAGAAGGACTGTTGCAGAGAGCAGAGGTTTGAGACTGGGGTGCAGAAGGACTGTTGCAGAAAGCAAACGTTGGAGACTGAGGTGCAGAAGGACTTTTACAGAGAGCACTGGTTGGAGACTGGGTGCAGAAGAACTGATACACAAAGCAGCCTTTGGGAAACTGGGGTGCAGAATGACCGTTACAGAGAGCAGAGGTTGGAGACTGCAGTACAGAAGGAGTATAACAGGGAGCCGAGTTTGAAGCCTGGGGTGCAGAAAGACTGTTGCAGAGAACAGAGGTTGGAGACTGAGGTGCAGAAGGATTGTTGCATAGAGATTGGTTGGAGACTGGTGTGCAGAAGTCCTGTTACACAGCAGAGTTTGGAGACTGGGTTGCAGATGGCCTGTTACAGAGAGCAGAGGTTGGAGAATGGGGTGCAGAGGGACCATTACAGAGAGCAAAGTTTGAAGACTGAGGTGCAAAAGGACTTTTACAGAGAGCAGATGTTGGATACTGGGGTGCAGAAGGACTATTACAGAGAGCAGAGTTTGGAGAAAGTGATGCAAAAGGATCTTAAAGAGAGCAGAGGCTGGAGACTGGGGTCAGAAAGACTGTTGTATAGAAGAGTCTTTGGAGACTGTGGTGCAGAAGGATCATTGCAGAGCGCAGAAGTTGGAGACTGGGGTATAGAAGGACTGTTTCAGAAAGCAGACATTGGAGACTGTGGTGCAGTAGGACTTTTACAGAGAGCACTGGTTGGAGACTGGCGTGCAGAATAACTGATACACAAAGCAGCATTTGGAAACTGGGGTACAGAATGACCTTTACTGAGAGCAGAGGTTGGAGACTGCGGTACAGAAGGACTATTACAGAGAGCAGAGTTTGAAGCCTGGGGTTCAGAAGGACTGTTGCAGAAAACAGAGGTTGGACACTGAGGTGCAGAAGGATTCTTGCATAGAGAAGTGGTTGGAGACTGGGATTCAGAAGTCCTGTTACAGAGAAGAGTTTGGAGACTGGGTTGCAGAAGACCTGTTACAGAGAGCATAGGTTGGAGAATGGGGTGCAGAAGGACCATTACAGAGAACAAAGTTTAGAGACTGAGGTGCAAAAGGACTTTTACAGAGAGCAGAGGTTGAATACTGGGGTGCAGAAGGACTGTTACAGAGAGCAGAGGTTGGAGACTGGGATGAAGAAGGAACATTACAGAGAGACGAGGTTTCAGACTGAGTCTCAGAAGGACTGTTACAGAGAGCAGAGGTTGGAGTCTGAGGTGCAGAAGGACTATTACAGAAAGAAGAGGTTGGCAATTGGGGTTCAGAAGGACCGTTACAGAGAGAAGAGTTTGGAGACTGCTGTATAGAAGAACTGTAACAGAGAGTAGAGTCTGGAGACTGGGGTGCAGAAAGACCATTGCAGAGAGCAGATGTTGGAGCCTGTGGAGAAAAAAGGATTGTTGCAGTGAGCAGATGTTGGAGACTGGGGTGCAGAAGGACCATTACACAGAGCAAAGTTTGGAGACTGAGGTGCAGAAAAATTTAAGAGAGAGCAGATGTTGGATACTGGGGTGCAGAAGGAGTGTTGCAGAGAGCTGAGGTTTGAGACTGAGGTGCAGAATGATCGTTTCAGAGAGAAGAGGTTGGAGACTGGGGTAGAGAAGGACTGTTACAGATAGCACAGTTTCAAGACTGGGGTGCACAAGGATCGTTGCAGCGAGCAGAGGACTCAGAATGAGGCGCAGAAGGACTTTTACAGAGAGCAGAATTTGGAGTCTGAGGTGTAGAAAGACTGTTACAGAAATCAGAGGTTGGCAATTGGTGAGCAGAAGGACCATTACAAAGAGAAGAGGTTGGAGACTGCAATACAAAAGGACTGTTACAGAGAGCAGAGTTTGGAGAATGGGTAGAAGAAGGATCCTTGCAGAGAGCAGATGTTTGAGACTGGGTTGCAGAAGTTGCGTTACAGATAGCAGATGTTGGAGACTGCGGTACAGAAGGACTTTTATAGAGAGCAGCGGTTGGAGACTGGAGTGCATAAAGATTCTTACAGAGAGCAGAGGATGTAGTCTGGGGTGCAAAGGAGTGTTACAGAGACCAGAGTTTGGAGATTGTAGTGCAGAAGAACTGCACAGAGAGCAGAGGTTGGAGACTTGGGTGCAGAAAGACTGTTACAGAGAGCAGAGGTTCGAGACTGGGGTGCAGAAGAACTGTTACAGAGAGCAGAGTTTGGAGACTGGGGTTAAGAAGGACTGTTACAGAGAGCAGATGTTGTTGACTGATGTGCAGAAGGACTGTTATAGAGAGCAGAGTTTGGAGACTGAGGTACAGAAGGATTGGTACAGAGAGCAGAGGTTGGAGACTGAGGTGAAGAAGGACTGTAACAAAGAGCAGATATTGGAGACTGGGGTACAGAAGGATCGTTGCAGAGAGCAGAGGTTGGAAACTGAGGTGCAGGAGGATTATTTCAGAGAGTAAAGGTTGGAGAATGAGGTGCAGAAGAATCTTTACAAAGAGCAGAGGTTGGAGAATGGGGTCAGAAGGACAGTTACAGAGACCACAGAAATGGAGACTGGGGTGCAGAAGGATCGTTGCAGAGAGCAGAGGTTGTAGACTGGGGTACAGAAGGACAGTAACAGATAGCACACTTTGGAGATCTGAGTGTAGAAGAAATGTTGCAGAGAGCAGAGGTTGGAGACAGGGGTGTAGAAGGACTGTTGCAGACAGTAGATGTTGGAGATATAGGGGCAGAAGGACTGATACAGAGAGCAGAGTTTGGAGACTGGGGTGCAGAAGGACTGATAAACAAAGCATAGGTTGGAGACTGGACTGCAGAAGAACCATTACAGAGAGTAGAGTTTGGAGACTGCAGTACAGAAAATCTGTTGCACAGAGCAGAGGTAGGATACTGGGGTGTAGAAGGACTGTTACAGAGAGCAGGGTTTTGAGACTGCGGTGTAGATGCATCTTACAGAGCATAGAGGTTGGAGACCTGAGTGCAGAAGGACTGTTGCAGAGAACAGAGTTTCAAGACTGGGGTATAAAAGGACTGTTAGAGAGAGCAGAGGTGGTGACGGTGGTGCAGAAGGATCTTACAGAGAGTAGAGGTTGGAGACTGGGGTGCAGTAGGACTGTTGCAGAGAGCAGAGGTTGGAGACTGGGTTGTAGAGGACTGTTACAGATAGCACAGTTTCGAGACTGGGTTGCAGAAGAATCTTACAGAGAGCCTTTTGGAGAAAGAGGTGCAGAAGGAGTGTTACAAGAACAGAGGTTAAAGACTGGGGTGAAGAAAGATTGTTGCAGAGAGCAGCGTTTTCAGACTGAGGTGCAGAAGGACAGTTACAGAGAAAAGAGTTTGGAAACCTGGGTGTAGAAGAAATGATGCAAAGAGCAGATGTAGGATCCTGGGGTGCTGATGGACTCTTACAGAGAGCAGAGTATGTAGACTTAGTTGCAGAATAATTGTTGCAGAGAGCAGAGGTGGAGACTAGGTTGCAGAAGGCTGTTACAGAGAGCACAGGTTGGAGACTGGGGTGCAGAAGGAATGTTGCAGAAAGCAGAGGTTGGAGATTGGGATGCAGAAGGACTGTTTCAGAGAGAAGAGTTTGTAGACTGAGATGCAGAAGGACTGTTACACAGGAAGACTTTGGAGACTGGCGTGAAGAATTATGATACAGAAAGCTGATGTGGGAGACTGGGTGCAGAAGGACCATTACAGAGAGCATAGGTTGGAGACTGGCGTGCAGAAGGACTGTTTCAGAGAGCAGAGGTTAGAGACTGGGTGGCAGAAGGCCTGATACAGAGAGCATAGTTTAGAGACTGGGTTGCAGAAGGACTGTTATATAGAGCAGAGTTTTGAGGCTGGGTTGCAGAAGGACTGTTATAGAGACCAGAGTTTTGAGGCTGGGTTGCGGAAAAATCTTAGAGAGAAGGGGTTTGCGACTAAGGTGCAGGACGACTGTTACAGAGAGAAGTTGTTAAATACTGGGGTGCAGAAGGATCATCCAGAGAGCAGAGGTTTCAGACTGAGGTGCAGAAGGACTGTTACAGAGAGCAGAAGTTGGAGACTGAGGTGCATAAGGACAGTTACAGAGAGCAGAGTTTTGTGACTGAGGTGCAGAAAGACTGTTACAGAAAGCAGAGGTTGGAAATTGGGATGCAGAGGGACCGTTACAGAGAGCAGAGGTTGGAGACTGCGGTATACAAAGACTGTAACAGAGAGCAGAGGTTGGAGAATATGGTGCAGAAGGACTGTTACAGAGAGCAGAGGTTGGAGACTGGGGTGCAGAAGGACTGTTAAACAGAGCAGAGGTTGAAGACTGGGGTGTAGAAGAACTGTTGCAGAGAGCAGAGTTTGGAGACTTGGGTGCAGAAGAACTGTTACAGAGAGTAGATTTTGGAGACTGGGGTGCAGAAGGACTGTTGCAGATAGCAGAGGTTGGAAACTGGAATGAAGAAGGAGTTTTGCAGCGAGCAGATATTGGAGACTTGCGTGCAGAAGAAGTTTTGCAGAGAGTAGAATTTGGAGATTGAGGTTCAGAAGGACTGTTTCAGATAGCACAGGTTGAAGACTGGGGTGCAGAAGGACTGATACAGAAAGTAGAGTTTGGAGACCGAGGTGCAGAAGGACCATTACTGAGAGCAGAATTTGGAGACTGCAATACAAGAGGACTATTACAGAGAGCAGAGGTTTGAGACTGGATTGGAGAAGAACTGTTTCAGAGTGCAGATGTTGGAGACTTGTGTGCAGAAGAACTGTTGCAGAGAGCAGAGGAAGGATACTGAGATGGAGAAAGACTGTTACAGAGAGCAGAGTTTGGAGACTGGGGTGCAGAAGGGCTGATACAGAGAGCAGAGTTTGGAGACTGGGGTTCAGAAGGCCTGTTACTAAGAGCAGAGATTTGAGACTGCATACAGAAGGGCTCTTACAGAGAGCCGAATTTGGAGACTGGGTTGCAGAAGAATATTACATAGAGCGGAGTTTGGAGACTGAAGTGCATAAGGATTGTTACAGAGAGCAGAGGTTAACGACTGGGGTGCAGTAGGATTATTTCAAAGAGCAGAGGATGGAGACTGGTATGCAGAAGGATCGTAGTAGAGAGCAGAGGTCGGAGAATTGGGAGCATAAGGACGGTTGCAGAGAGCAGATGTTGGAGACTGCGATGCAGAAGGATCATAGCAGAGAGCACCGATTGGAAAATGGGTTGCAGAAAGACTGTTACACAGAGCAGATGTTGAACACTGGAGTGTAGAAGGACTGTTATAGAGAGCAGAGGTTGGAGACTGGAGTGTAAAAAAACTGATGTAGAGACCAGAGGTTAGAGACTGGGGTGCTGAAGGATCGTTGGGGCGATCAGAGTATAGAGACTGGGGTTTAGAAGGACTGTTGCAGAGAGCAGAGGGTGGAGACCAGGGTACAGAAGGACTGTTGCAGAGAGAAGAGGTTTGAAAATGGGATGCAGAAGGACTGTTTCAGAGAGTAGATGTTAAAGTCTGGGGTGAAGAAGAACTGTTGCAGAGAGCAGAAGTTGGAGACTGGGGTGCAGAAAGATTGTTGCAGGGAGCAGAGTTTGGAGCCTGGGGTGAAGAAAAACTGTAACATAGAGCAGAGGTTGGAGACTGGGTGCAGAAGGACTGTTACAGAGAGAAGAGTTTGGAGACTGGGTGGCAGAAGGATCTTACATAGAGCAGAGTTTGGAGACTGAGGTGCAGAAGAAATGTTATCGAGAGCAATGGTTGGAGACTGGGGTGCAGAAGGATTTTTTCAGAGAGCAGAGGTTGGAGACTGACATTCTGAAGTACTCTAGCAGAAAACAGAGCTTGGAGAATGGAGTGCAGAAGGACCGATGCAGAGAGCAGATGTTGGAGACTGAGGTGCAGAAGGATTGTTACAGAGAGCAAAGGTTGGAGACTCGGATAAAGAAGGACTGTTACTGAGATCGGAGTTTGGAGACTGGGGTGCAGAAAGATCTTTCATAGAGCAGAGGTTGGAGACTGCGGTGCAGACGAACTGTTGCACAGAGCAGAGGTTTAAGACTGGGGTGCAGAAGGACTGTTACAAAGAGAAGAGTTTGGAGACAGGGTTGCAGAATAATCTTACAGTGTGAAAAGGATGGAGACTGAGGTGGAACAGGATTGTTACAGAGAGCAGAGTTTGGAAACTGGTGTGCAGAAGGATCTTTGTAGAGAGCAGAGGTTTGAGACTGGGGTGCAGAAGGACTGTTACAGAGAACAGAGTTTGGAGACTGCGGTGCAGAAGGCTTGTTACAGGGAGCAGAGTTTTGTGAAGGGATACAGAACGACCGTTACAGAGGGCAGAGTTTGGAGACTGGGTTGCAGAAGGATCTTACAGATTGCAGAGGTTTGAGTCTGAGGTGCAGAAGCACTGATACAGAGAGTAGAAGTTGGAGACGGAGGTTTAGAAGGACCATTGCAGAGAGCAAAGGTGGAGACAGACGTGCAGAAGGATTGTTACAGAGAGCAGAGTTTAGATTGGGGTGCAGAAGGACTGTTGCAGATAGCAGAGTTTGGAGAATGGGGTGAAGAATGACCTTTGCAGGGAGCAGGTGTTGGAGACTTGGGTGCAGAAGGACTATTGGAGTTTGAAGAATAGGGTGCAGAAGAACCGTTGCAGAGAGCAGAGTTCGGAGACTGCAATTCAGGACTTTTACAGAGAGCAGAGGTTGGAGAATGGTTTATAGAAGAACTGTTTCAGAGTGCAGATGTTGGAGACTGGGGTTCAGAAGTACTGTTGCAGAGAGCAGAGTTTGGAAACTGGGGTGCAGAAAGAATGTTACAGAGAGCAAATGTTGGAGACTGGGGTGCAGAATTACTGTTACAGAAAGCAGAGGTCGAGACTGGGGTGCAGAAGGACCGTTACAGAGAGAATAGGTTGGAGACTGTGTTACAGAAAGACTGTTGCAGACAGCAGAGGTTAGAGAATGGGGTGCAGAAGGACTGTTACAGAGAGCAGAGGTTAGAGAATGGGGTGCACATGTAAGTTTGCAGAGTTCAGATGTTGGAGGCAGAGGTGCAGAAGGGCTGTTACAGAGAGCAGAGGTTGGAAACCGTGGTTCAGAAGGACTTACACAGAAAGCAGAGGTTTGAGACTGGGGTGCAGAAGGACCGTTACAGAGAGCAGATGTTGGAAAGGGGTGCATAAAAATCGTTGCAGAGGGCAGAGGTTGGAGACAGGTGTGCAGAAAGACGGTTGCAGAGAGCAGAGGTTAAAGACAGAGGTGAAGAAAAATAGTTACAAAGAGTAGAGATTGGAGACTGGGGTGCAGAAGGATCATAGAAGAGAGCAGAAGTTGGATATTGAGTTGCAGAAGAATCATTGAAGAGAGCAGAGGTGGATATTGGGCTGCAGAAGGATCAATACAGAGAGAAGAGGTGGGAGACTGCAGTGCAGAAGGACTGTAACAGAGAGCACAGTTTAGAGACTGGGGTACAGAAGGAATGTTGCACAAAGCAGAGGTTGGAGACTGGGGTGCAGAAGGACTGTTGAAGAGAGCAGAGGTTGGAGACTGAGATGCAGAAGGACTGTTACACAGAGCAGACTTTGGAGACTGGGGTGAAGAATTATGATACAGAAAGCAGAGGTGTGAGACTGGGGTGCAGAAGGACCGTTACAGAGAGCAGAGGTTGCAGACTGGGTTGCAGAAGGACTATTATAGAAAGCAGAGTTTTGAGTCTGGGTTTCCGAAGGATCTTACAGAGAGCAGTGTTTGGTGACTGTGATGCAGGATGAATGTTACAGAGAGCTGTGATTGGAGGCTCAGGTGCAGAAGGATAATGCAGAGAGCAGAGGTTTCAGACTGAGGTGCAAAAGGACTGTAACAGAGAGCAGAGGTTGAAGACTGAGGTGCATCAGGACTGTTAAAGAGAGCAAAGTTTGGTGACTGAGGTGCAGAATGACTGTTACAGAAAGCAGAGGTTGGAAATTGGGGTACAGAGGGACCGTTACAGAGAGCAGAGGTTGGAGACTGCGGTATAGAAAGACTGTAACAGAGAGCAGAGGTTGCAGAATATGGTGAAGAAGGACTGTTATGAAGAGCAGATGTTGGAGACTGAGGTGCAGAAGGATTGGTACAGAGAGCAGAGGTTGGAGACTTGGGTGCAGAAGGACTGTTACACGGACCAGAGGTTGAAGACTTGGGTGCAGAAAGTCTGTTGCAGAGAGCAGATGTTGGTAACTAGGGTGCAGAAGGACTGTTGTAGAGAGCAGAGGTTGGAAACTGGGATGCCGAGGGCCTCTTACCGAGAGCAGAATGTGGAGAAGGGCTCTAGAATTACTGTTACAGATCACAGAGTTTGGAGACTGGGTTGAAGAAGGATCTAACAGAGAGCAGATGTTGGGGACCTAGGTGCAGAAGGACTGTTACAGAGAGTGGAGGTTGGAGACTGAGGTGTAAAAAGATCATAGCAGAGAACAGCGTTTTAAGACTGAGGTGCAGAAGGACTGTTGCAGAGACCACAGGTTGGAGACTGGGATGCAGAAGGACTTTTGCAGAGAGCAGAGGTTGCATACTGGGGTGTAGAAGGCTTCTTATAGATAACAGACTTTGGAGACTGGGTGCAAAAGGCCTGTTACAGAGAGTAGAGTTCGGAGAAAATGTGCAGAAGGACTGTTAGAGAGGGCAGAGTTGGGAGTCTGGGTTGCAGAAGCATCTTACAGAAAGCAGATATTGGAGACTGGGGTGTAGAATGATCGTTGCAGAGAGAAGAGTTTGGAGACTGGGGGGCTGAAGGCCTGTTACAGAGAGCAGTGTTTGAAGACTGGGGTGCAGAAGGCCTGTTAAAGAGAGCAGAGGTTGATGACTGGCGTGTAGAAGGACTGTTATAGAGAGCAGCGTTAGGACACTGGGTGGCAAAAGGATCTTACAGAGAGCAGATTTTGGAGACTGAGGTGAAGGAGGACTGTTACAGTGGTTGGAGACTGGGGTTCAGATGGATCATGTAAAGAGAAAAGGTTTCAGACTGAGGTGTAGATCGAGTGTTACAGAGAGCAGAGGTTGGAGACTGGGGTCCAGAAGGACTGTTACAGGGAGAAAATTTTGGAGACTGTGTTGCAGAAGGATCTTACATAGAGGAGAGTTTGGAGACTGAGGTGCATAAAGACTGTTATAGAGAGCAGAAGTTGAAGTCTGAGGTGCAGTAAGATTGTTGCAGAATGCAAAATTTTCAGACTGAGGTGCAGAAGGACTATTGTAGAGAGCAGATGTTGGAGACTGGGGTGCAGAAGGTTCGTTGCAGAGAGAAGAAGTTGGAGACTGCAGTACAGAAGGACTGTTCCAGAGAGCAGAGGTTGGAGACTAGGGTCCACAAATACTTTTTTAGAGAGCAGATGTTGGATACTGCTGTTTAGAAGGACTGTTGCAGAGAGCAGAAGTTGTAGAATGGGTTGCAGAAGTACTTTGGAGAGAGCAGAGGTTGGAAACTGAGGTGCAGAAGGACGAAGAAAGAAAGCAGAGGTTTGAAACTGGCATGCAAATATACCTTTACAGAGAGCAGAGTTTGGAGACTGCAGTACAGAAGGACTGTTAAAGATAGCAGAGTTTGGAGACTGGGGAGCTGAAGGAGTGTTGCAGAGTACAGAGGTTAGAGACTTGGGTGCACCAGGACACTTGAAGAAAGCAGAGGTTTGAGACTGGCATGGAGAAGGAATATTACAGAGAGCAGCGTTTTGAAAAAGGGGTCAGAAGGATCTTTCAGACAGCAGAGGTTGGAGAGTGGGGTGCAGAAGGATCGTTGCAGAGAGAAGAGTTTGGACAGTGGGGTGCAGAAGGACTGTTGCAGAGAACAGATGTTGGAGACTGGGGTGCAGAAGGACTGTTTAGAGAGCAGATGTTGGACCCTGGGGTGCAGAAGGACTCGATCATAGAGCAGAGTTTGAAGACTGAGGTGGAGAAGGACTGTTACAGAGAATAGAGTTTGGAGACTGGGTTGCAGAGGGATCATTGCAGAGAGCAGAGGTGGAGACGTGGCTGCAGAAGGACTGTTACACAGAGCACACGTTGCAGACTGAAATGAAGAAGGAAATTTGCAGACAGCAGAGGTTGGAGACTGGGGTGCATAAGGACTGTTGCAGATAGCAGAGTTTGGAAATGAGGTGCAGAAGAACTGTTACAGAGAGCATAGATTGTAGACTGGGTTGTAGAAGGACTGATACAGAAAGAAGAGGTTAGAGACTGGGGTGCAGAAGGACCGTTACAGAGAGAAGAGTTTGGAGACTGCGGAACAGAAGGATTGTAACAGAGAGCAGATGTTTTAGACTGGGGTGCAGATAACTATTGTAGAGATCAGAGTTTGAAGACTGGAGTGCAGAAGGACCATTGCAGAAAGCAGAGGTTGGAGACTGGGTTTCAGAAGAATCTTACAGAGAGCTGAGTTTGGACACTGAGGTGCATAAGGACTGTTGAAGAGTGTTTGGCGACTGGGGTGCAGAATGAGTGTTGAAAGAACAGATTTTTGAGAATGAGGTGCAGAAGGACTGTTACAGAGAGCAGAGTTTTTAGACAAGGTTGCAGAAGGATCTTACAGAGAGCAGAGATTGTAGACCGAGGTTCAGCAGGACTGTTACAGAGCGCAGATGTTGGAGACTGGGGTGCAGAAGGATTGTAATAGAGAACAGACTTTGGAGACTGGGGTGCAGAAGGCTGTTACGGAGAGGAGAGTTGGGAGAAGCCATTCAGAAGGACAGTTACAGAGGGCAGTGTTTGGAGACTGGGTTGCAGAAGGAACTTACAAAGAGCAGATGTTGGAGAGGGAGGTGCAGAAGGACTGTTACAGAGAGTAGAGGTTTGATACTGAGGCACAGAAGGATTGTTACAGAGAGCAGAGTTTGCATACTGGGGTGCAGAAGGCCTGTTACAGAGAGCAGAGGTTGGAGACTAGGGTGCAGAAGGGTTGTTACAGAGAGCAGTGTTTTGGAGACTGGGTTGCAGAAGGATCTTACGTAAAGCAGAGTTTGGAGTCTGAGGTGCAAAAGGACTGTTACATAGAGCAGAGTTTGGAGACTGGGATGCAGAGAGCAGATGTTGGACACTGGGGTTCAGAAGGGACTGTTACACAAAGCAGAGGTTGAAGACTGAGGTTAAGAAGGACTATTACAGAGAGCAGATGTGGGAGACAGGCGTACAGGACTGATACAGAGCAGAAATTGGAGACTCAGGTGCAGAAGGACCGTTGCAGAGAGCAGAGGTTCGAGACTGAGGTGCAGAAGAATTGTTACAGAGAGCAGAGTTTGGAGACTGGGGTCTAGAAGAATTGTAGCAGAGAGGAGAGTTTTGAGACTAAGGTGCAGAGGGACAGTTACTCAGAGCACAGGTTGGAGACTGGGGTGCAGAAGGACTGTTACAGAAAGCAGAGGTTGGAGACTCCGGTGTAGAAGTACCCTTACACAGAGCAGAGGCTTGAAAATGCAGTACAGAAGGACTGTTATAGAGAGCAGAGTTTGGAGACTGGGTTGAGAAGTACTGTTGCAGAGAGCAAATGTTGGAGACTGGGGTGCAAAAGGACTTTTGCAGAGAGCAGAGGATGGAGACTGGGATGCAGAAGGACTTTTGCAGAGAGCAGAGGTTGCATACTGAGTTGCCGAAGGACTGTAACAGAGGGCAGAGTTTTGAGACTGTGGTGCAAAACGACTGATACAGAAAGCAGAGGTTGGATACTGGGGTGCATAAGGACCCTTACGGAGAAGAGCTGTTGGAGACTGCGGTACAGAAGGACTGTTACTGAGAGCAGAGGTTGGAGACTGGAGTGTAAAAGAACTGATGTAGAGACCAGAGGTTGGAGACTGGGGTGCTGAAGGATCGTTGGGGCGATCAGAGTATAGAGACTGGGGTTTAGAAGGACTGTTGCAGAGAGCAGTGTTTGGAGACTGGGGTGTAGAATACTGTTGCAGAGAGCAGACGTTTGAGACTGCGGTGCAAAGGATTGTTAACAGAAAAGAGGTCGGAGACTGGGGTGTAGAAGTCCTGTCACAGTGAGCAGAGTTCGGAGAAGGGGTGCAGAAGTACTTTTACAAAAAGTAGAGTTTGGACAATGAGGTCCAGAAGGATCGTTATAGAGAGCGGAGGTTGGAGACTGGGTTGCAAAGGGACTGATGCAGAGAGCAGAGGCTTGGACATGGGGTGTAGAAGAACTGTTGCAGAGAGCACAGGTTTGAGATTTGTTTGCAGAAGCACTATTGCAGAGAGTGGAGGTTGGAGACTGCCTTTCAGTAGGACTGTTACAGAGGCAGAGTTTGGAGACTTTGTTTCAGAAGGACTGTTGCGGATAGCAGATATTGGTGACTGGGTTGCAGAAGGAGTGTTGCAGAGAAAAGAGTTTGTAGACTGAGGTGCAGAAGGACTGATACAGAGAGCAGAGGTTGGAGATTGGGGTGCAGATGGACTGACACAGAAAGCAGAGTTTGGAGACTTCGGTGCAGAAGGACTGTTGCAGACAGCAGAGTTTGGAGAATGGAGTGCAAAAGTCCTGTTACACAGAGCACAGATTGGAGACTGGGGTGCAGAAGGACTGTTACAAATAGCAGAGTTTGGAGACAGGCTTGCAGAAGGATCTTACAGAGAGAAGATTTTGGAGACTGTGGTACAGCAGGACTGTTATAGAGAGAAGAGGGTTAGAGACTGGGGTGCAGAATTAATGGTTTCAGAGAACAGAGTTTTCAGACTGAGGTGCAGAAGGACTGTTTCAGAAAGCAGATATTGGAGACTGGGGTGCAGGGACTGTTGCAGAGAGCAGAGATTGGAGACTGGGGTGCAGAAGGATCGTTGTAGCGAGCAGAGGTTGGAGAAGGTGTGCAGAAGAACTGTTCCAGAGGAAGAGTTCACAGACTGGGTTGCAGAAAGATCTTACAGAGAGAATATGTTGGAGACTGAGGTGCGGAAGGACTGTTACAGAGAGCAGAGTTTGGAGACTGGGGTGCAGAAGGACTGTTGCAGATAGCAGAATTTGGAGACTGGGTGCAGAAGGACTGTTGCAGATAGCAGAGTTTGGAGACTGGGGTGTAGAAGGACTGTTGCAAAAAGAAGAGGTTTGAGACTTGGGTGCAGAAGGACTGTGACCGAGAGCAGAGTTTGGAGGCTGAGGTGCAGAATGTCTTTTAAAGAGAGATGAGGTTGGAGACTGGGGTGCAGAAGTACTGATTCAGAAAGCAGAGGTTGTAGACTGGCTAGCAGAAGGAGCGTTACAGAAAGCAGATTTTTGAGACTGCACTATAGGAGGACTGTTACAGAGAGCAGAGGTTGGAGATTGGTGTGGAGAAAAAACTGTTACAGGGTGCAGACCTTGGAGTCTGGGGTGAAGGAGAACTGTTGCAGAGAGCATAAGTGGAGACTGGGGTACAAAAGAACTGTTGCAGAGCGCAGAAGTTGGAGACAGAGTGCAGAAGGAATGTTACAGAGAGTAGAGTTTGGAAACTCTGGTGCAGAAGGAATGACACAGAAAGGAGAGGTTGGAGACTGGGGTGCAGAAGGACCATTGCAGACAGCAGAGGTTGAGGACTGTGGTACAGAAGGACTGTTACAGAGAGCAGAGTTGGAGACTGGGCAACAGAAGGACTGTTACAGAGAGCAGATGTTGAAGACTGGGAAACAGAAGGACTGTTACAGAGAGCAGAGGTTGGATCTGGGGAGCAGAAGGAATGTTACAGAGAGCAGATTTGGAAACTGGGGTGCGAAAGGATCTTACAGAGCGTAGAGGATGGAGGCGGGAGTGCAGAAGCACTGTTACAGACAGAAGACTTTGGAGACTGAGGTGAAGAAGGACTGTTATAGAAAGCAGATTTGGGAGACTGGGGTGCACAAGGGATTAGTGCAAAGAGCAGAGTGTTCACACTGAGCTTCAGGTAGACTGTTGTAGACTGCAGTTGTTAAGACTGGGGTGCAGAAGGACTTTTGCAGAGAGCACATGTTGGAGACTGGGGTAAAAAAGGATCATTGAGAGAGCTGATGTTGGAGACTAAGTGTGCAGAAGGATTGTTACAGAGAGCAGAGGTTGTAGACTGGGGTGCAGAAAAACCCTTACAGGTAGCAGAGGTTGGATACTTCGGGACAGAAAAACTGTTACAGAGAGCAGAGGTTGGAGACTGCGGAGCAGAAGGACTGTTACAGAGAGAAGAGGATAGAGACTGGGGATCAGAAGAATATTACAGAGAGCAGAATTTGGAAACTGGGGTGCAGAAAGATCTTACAGAGAGCAGAGTTTAAAGACTGATGTGCAGAAAGTCTATTACAGAAAGTAGAGTTTAGAGACGGTGGTGCACAAGAATCATTGCAGAGATTAGAGTTGTCAGACTGAGGTGCAGAAGGACTATTGCAGGGAGCAGATGTTGGAGACTGGGTTGCAGAAAGACTTTTGCAGAGAGCAGAGGTTGGACACTGGTGTGAAAAAAAATTGTAGTAGAGAGTAGAGTCTGGAGACTGGGGTGCAGAAAGATTGTTACAGAAAGCAGAGGTTGGAGACTGTGGTGCAGAAGGATCATTGCAGAGATCAGAGTTTGGTAACTGAGGTGAAGAAGGATTGTTACAGAGAACAGAAGATGGAGCCTGGGGTTCAGAAGGACTATTGCAGAGAGCAGAGTTTGGAGACTGGAGTTTACAAGCACTGTTGCGGAGAGCAGAGGTTGGAGACTGGGGTGCAGAACGACTGTTACAGAGAGAAGAGTTTGTTGTCAGGGTTGCAGAAGGATCTTACAGAGAGCAAAGTTTCGGGACTGAGGTGCAACGGGAGTATTACAGAGGGCAGAGTTTGAAGACTGGGGTGAAGAAGGATCATTGCAGATAACAGAGTTTTTAGACTGAGTTGCAATAGGACTGTTGCAGAGAGCAGAGGTTGGAGACAGGGGTGCAGAAGGACTTTTGCAGAGAGCGGATGTTGGAGACTGGTGTGCAGAAGGATCTTTGCAGACAGCAGAGGTTTGAGATTGGGGTGCAGAAGGAGTGTTACGGAGAGTAGAGTTTTGAGACTGAGGTGCAGAAGGATCGATGAAGAGAGTTTGGAGACTGAGGTGCAAAAGGACTGTTGCAGAGAGCAGAGTTTGGAGACTGAGGTGCAAAAGGACTGTTACAGAAAGTAGAGGTGGGAGATTTGGATGCAAGAGGCCTGTTACAGAGAGCAGAGGTTGGAGACTGGGTTTCAGAAGAAATCATAGAGAGAGCAGAGTTTTTAGACAAGGTTGCAAAAGGATCTTACAAAGAGCAGAGGTTGTAGACCGAGGTGCAGCAGGACTGTTACAGACAGCAGAGTTTGGAGAATGTGGTGCAGAAGGACCATTGCAGAGATCAGAGTTTGGTAACTGAGGTGAAGAAGGATTGTTACAGAGAACAGAAGTTGGAGCCTGGGGTGCAGATGGACTGTTGCAGAGAGCAGAGTTTGGAGACTGGGGTTTACAAGCACTGTTGCAGAGAGCACATGTTTGAGACTGGTGTGCAGAAGGATCTTTGCAGAGAGCAGAAGTTTCAGATTGGGGTGCAGAAGGAGTGTTACAGAGAGTTTTGTTTCGAGACTGAGGTCCAGAAGGATTGATGCAGAGAGCTGAGTTTGGAGACTGAGGTTCAAAAGGACTGTTGCAGAGAGCAGAAGTTGGAGACTGAGGTGCAAAATGACTGTTACTGAGAGTAGAGGTGGGAGATTTGGGTGCAAAAGGCCTGTTATAGAGAGCAGAGGTTGGAGACTGGGGTGCAGAAGAACTCCTATAGAGAGCAGAGTTTTTAGACAAGGTTGCAAAAGGATCTTACAAAGAGCAGAGGTTGTAGACCGAGGTGCAACAGGACTGTTACAGAGAGCAGAGGTTGGACACTGGGGTGCAGAAGGATCGTTGTAGAGAGCAAAATTTTGAGACTGAGGTGCACAAGGACTGTTATAAAGAACAGAAGTTTTTGACCTGGGTGCAGAAGGCCTGTTATGGACAGCAGAGTTTTTACCAGGGGTTAAGAAGTACATTTACAGAGAGCAGTTTTTGGAGACAGAGGTGCAGAAGGACCGTTGCAGAGAGTAGAGTTTGAAGACTGAGGTGCAGAAAAATTGTTACAGAGAGCAGATGTTAGAGACTGGGTCGCAGAGGGACTGTTTCAGAGGCAGAGGTTGGAGATTTGGTGCAGAAGGCCTGTTGCAGAAAGCAGATGTTGGAGATTTGGGTGCAGAAGGACTGTTGCAGAGAGCAGAGTTTGTAGACTGAGGTGCAGAAAGACTCTTAGAGAGAGCAGATGTTGAAAATTGTGATGTAGATGGAGTGATACAGTAAGCAGAGTTTGGAGACTGGGGTGTAGACGGACTGTTGCAGAGAGCAGAGTTTTAGACTGAGGTAAGATGCACTATTACAGAGAGCAGAGGTTGGAGAATGGGGTGCAAAAGGCCTGTTACAGAGAGCAGAGTTTAGAGACGGGGTGCAGAAGGACTATTGCAGAGAAGAGAGTTTTCAGACTGAGGTGCAGAAGGACTATCTCACAGAGCACATGTTGGAGACTGGGCGGCCGAAGGACTGCTGCAGAGAGCAGAGTTTTGAGACTGGGGTTCAGAAGGATCGTTGTAGAGAGCAGGGGTTGGAGACTGTGGGCAGAAGGATTGTTATACAGAAAAAAGGTCGGAGACTGGGGTGTAAAAGGCCTGTCACGGAGAGCAGAGTTTGGAGAAGGGGTTCAGAAGTACTTTTACAAATGTAGAGTTTGGAGAATGAGGTCCAGAAAGATCATTATAGAGAGCGGAGGTTGGAGACTGGTTTGCAGAGGGACTGCTGAAAAGAGAAAAGGCTTGACATGGGGTGTAGAAGAACTGTTGCAGAGAGCACAGGTTTGAGATTTGTGTGCAGAAGCACTATTGCAGAGAGTAGAGGTTGGAGACTGCCTTTCAGTAGGAATGTTACAGAGGCAGAGTTTGGAGACTTTGTTTCAGAAGGACTGTTGCGGAGAGCAGATATTGGAGACTGGGTTGCAGAAGGATTGTTGCAGAGAGAAGAGTTTGTAGACTGAGGTGCAGAAGGACTGATACAGAGAGCGGGGGTTGGAGATTGGGGTGCAGATGGACTGATACAGAAAGCAGAGTTTGGAGACTTCGGTGCAGAAGGACTGTTGCAGACAGCAGACTTTGGAGAATGGAGTGCAAAAGGCCTGTTACACAGAGCACAGGTTGGAGACTGGGGTGCAGAAGGACTGTTACAAATAGCAGAGTTTGGAGACAGGGTTGCAGAAGGATCTTACAGAGAGAAGATTTTGGAGACTGTGGTAGAGCAGGACTGTTATAGAGAGAAGAGGTTGGAGACTGGGGTGCAGAATTATGGTTTCAGAGAACAGAGTTTTCAGACTGAGGTGCAGAAGGACTGTTGCAGAGAGCATATATTGGAGACTGGGGTGCAGAAGGACTGTTGCAGAGAGCAGAGATTGGAGACTAGGGTGCAGAAGGATAGTTGTAGCGAGCAGAGGTTTGAGACCGGCGTGCAGAAGGACTGTTACAGAGAACAGAGTTTGGAGAAGGTGTGCAGAAGGACTGTTCCAGAGGGAAGAGTTTACAGACTGGGTTGCAGAAAGATCTTGCAGAGAGAATATGTTGGAGACTGAGGTGCAGAAGGACTGTTACAGAGAGCAGAGTTTAGAGACTGAGGTTCAGAAAGACCGTTGTAGAGAGCAGTGTTTGGAGACTGAGGTGCAGAAATATTGTTACAGAGAGCAGAGTTTGGAGACTAGGGTGCAGAAGGACTGTTGCAGATAGCAGAGTTTGGAGACTGGGGTGCAGAAGGACTGTTGCAGATAGCAGAGTTTGGAGACTGGGGTGCAGAAGGACTGTTGCAGATAGCAGAGATTTTGAGACTGGGGTGTAGAAAGACTGTTGCTGTAAGCAGAGGTTTGAGACTTGGGTGCAGAAGGACTGTGACAGAGAGCAGAGTTTGGAGACTGAGGTGCAGAAGGACTTTTAAGAGAGATGAGGTTGAAGGCTGGGGTGCAGAAGGACTGATACAGAAAGCAGAGGTTGAAGACTGGCTAGCAGAAGGAGCATTACAGAGAGCAGATTTGGAGACTGCACTACAGGAGGACTGTTACATAGAGCAGAGGTTGGAGATTGGTGTGGAGAAGAACTGTTACAGAGTGCAGACCTTGGAGTCTGGGGTGCAGTAGAACTGTTGCAGAGAGCATAAGTTGGAGACTGGGGTGCAGAAAAACTGTTGCAGAGATCAGAGGTTGGAGAAGGTGTGCAGAAGGACTGTTCCAGAGGGCAGAGTTTACAGACTGGGTTGCAGAAGGATCTTACAGAGAGAATATGTTGGAGACTTAGGTGCAGAAGGACTGTTACAGAAAGTAGAGTTTAGAGACTGAGGTTCAGAAAGACCATTGTAGAGAGCAGTGTTTGGAGACTGAGGTACAGAAACATTGTTACAGATAGCAGAGTTTGGAGACTGGGGTGCAGAAGGACTGTTGCAGATAACAGAGTTTGGAGACAGGGGTGCAGAAGGACTGTTGCAGATAGCAGAGTTTGGAGACTGGGGTGTAGAAGGACTGTTGCAGAAAGCAGAGGTTCGAGACTGCGGTGCAGTAGGATTGTTACAGAAAGCACATTTTGGAGACTGGGGTGCAGAAAGATCTTTGCAGATAGCAGAGGTTTAAGACTGAGGCTTAGAAGGACTGTTACAGAGAGCAGAGGTTTGAGTCTGAGGTGCAGAAGGACTGTTACAGAAAGCAGAGGTTGAAAATTGGGGTTCAGAAAGACTATTATAGAGAAAAGAGGTTGGAGACTGCGGTACAGAAGGACTGTTTGAGAGAGCAGAGTTTGGAGACTTTGGTGCAGAAGGACCGTTGTAGAGAGCAGATGTTGGAGACTAGGGTGCAGAAGGACTGTTACAAAGAGAAGACGTTGGAGACTTAGGTGCAGAGTATTATTACAGAGAGCACAGGTTCAAGATCGGGGTGCAGAAGTACTGTTACAGAGAGCAAAGGTTGGAGATTGGGGTGAAGAACGACTGTTGCAGAGAGCAGAGATTGGAGACAGAGGTGCAGAAAGACTGTAAAAGAGAGAAAAGTTTGGAGACTGAGGTTAAGAAAAATTGGTACAGATAGGAGAGGTTGGAGACTGACGTGTAGAAGGACTGTAACAGAGAGCAGAGTTTGGAAACTGGGGTGCAGAGGGATCGTTGCCGGGAGCAGAGGTTGGAAACTGAGGTGCAGAAGGATCGTTGCAGAGACAGAGGTTGGAGACTGAGGTTCAGAAGGATCGTTACAGAGAGCAGAGGTTGAAGACTGGGGTCAGAAAGACAGTTACAGAGAGCACAGTTTGGAGCATTGGGTGCAGAAGAAATGTTGCAGTGAGCAGTGATTGATTGGAGACTGTGGTACAGAAGTATCATTACAAAGAACATAGGGTGGAGACTGGGGTGCACAAGGAATGTCACGTAGAGCAGAGTTTGGATACTGGGGTGCAGAAGGATATTACAGAGAGCAGAGGCTGGAGCCTGGGGTCAGAAGCACTGTTGAAGAAAACAGACGTTGGAGACTGTGGTGCAGAAGGATCATTTCAGAAAGCAGTGGTTGGAGAATGAGGTTCAGAAGGATCGCTACAGAGAGCAGAGTTTGGAGACCGGGGTGCAGTAGAATAGTTACAGAGAGCACAGTTTAAAGACTAGGTGCAGAAGAGATGTTGCAGAGAGCAGAGGTTTGAGATTGGGGTTCAGAAGGACTGTAGCAGAGAGCAGAGGTTTGAGACTGGGGTGTAAAAAGAGTGTTGCAGAGAGCAGACATTGGAGACTGGGATTCAGAAGGATCGTTGCAGAGAACAGAGGTTGGAGGCTGGTGTGTAGAAAAATTTTTGCAGAGAGCAGAGTTTGGAGACTGGGTTGCAGAAGGACTGTTGCAGAGAGCAGAGGTTGGAGACTGAGGTTCAGAAGGACTGTCACAGAGAGCAGAGGTTTTAGACTGGGGTGCAGAATAACTGATACGGAAAGTAGAGTTTGGAGACTGGGGTGCAGAAAGACTGTTGCAGAGAGCAGAGTTTGTAGCCTGGGGTGCATAATGACTTCTTCAGAGAAGAGAGGTTGGATACTGGGGTTCAGAAGGGCCGTTGCAGAGGGATGAGGTTGGAGACTGAGGTGCAGAATGACTGTTACACAGAGCAACGTTTAGAAAACGGGGTGCCCAAGGATCTTTCAGAGAGCAGAGGTTGGAGACTGGTGTGAAGAAGGACTGTTGCAGAGAGAAGAGGTTGAAGACTGGGGTGCAGAAGGCCTGTTACAGAGAGCAGACTTTGGCGACTGAGTTGCAGAAGACCTGTTACAGAGAGCAGATGTTGGAGACTGGGGTGCAGAAGGATTGTTACACATAGCACAGTTTGGAGACTGGGGTTTAGAAGGATTGTTGCAGACAGCAGAGTTTTCAGACTGAGGCTTAGTAGGTTTGTTACAGAGAGCAGAGGTTGGAGTCTGAGGTGCAGAAGAACGGTTTCATAAAGCAGATGTTGGCAATTGGGGTGCAGAATGACCGTTATAGAGAGTAATGTTTGGAGACTGCGGTATAGAAGGACTGTTACAGAGAGCAGAGTTTGGAGACTGGGGTGCAAAAGGACTGTTACAGAGAGCAGACGTTGGATATAGAGGTGCAGACGGATTGTTACAGAGAGGAGAGATTCGATTTTGGGGTTCTAAAGGAGCCTTAAAGAGAGCAAAGAATGGAGACTGAGGTGCAGAAGGAATTTACAGAGAGCAGAGGTAGGAGACTGAGGTGCAGAAGGATCTTTGAAGAGAGAAGAGTTTAGAGACTGGGGTGCAGAAGGACTTTTACAGAAAGCAGAGGTTGGCAATTAAGGAGCCGATGGACCGTTACAAAGAGAAGAGGTTGGAGACTGGGGTGTAGAAGGACTGTTGCAGAGAACAAAGATTGGAGACTTGGGTGCAGAAAGACTGTTGCAGAGAGCTGAATTTGGAGACTGAGGTGCAGAAGGACTGTTACAGAGAGCAGAGTTTGGAGACTGGTGTGCAGAAGGACTGTTTCAGATAGCAGATTTTGGAAACTGGGGTGAAGAAGGACTGTTGCAGGGAACAGGTGTTGGAGACATGGGTGCAGAAGTACTTTTGCAGAGAGTAGAATTTGGAGACTGAGGTGCAGAAGACTGTTGCAGATAGCAGAGTTTGGAGACTGGGGTGCAGAAGGACTGATCCAGAAAGCAGAGGTTGGGGACTGAGATGCAGAAAGACCATTACAGACAGCAGTGTTTGGAGACTGCAATACAGGAGGACTTTTTTAGAGAGCAGAGTTTGGAGACTGGAGTGGAGAAGAACAATTTCAGAGTGAAGACGTTGGAGACTAGTGTGTAGAAGAACTGTTGCAGAGAGTAGAGTTAGGAATCTGAGATGCAGAAAGACTGTTAAAGAGAGCAGAGTATGGAGACTGAGGTGCAGAAAGACTGATGCAGAGAGCAGAGTTTGGAGACTGGGTGCAGAAGGCTATTACAGAGAGCAGAGTTTGGAGACAATGTACAGAAGGGCTGTTACAGAGAGCAGAGTTTGGAGACTGGGGTACAGAAGGCTGTTATCGAGAGCAGAGAATGGAGACTGGGTACAGAAGGGCTGTTACAAAGAGCAGAGTTTGGAGACTGGGTTGCAGAAGAATATTACGTAGAGCAGAGTTTGGAGACGGGTGTAGAAGGATTTTTACAGAGAGCAGAGGTTGTCAACTGGGGTGCAGTAGGATTATTCCAGAGAGAGGAGGTTGGAGAATGGTGTGCAGAAGGATCGTTGCAGAGAGCAGAGGTTGGAGACTTGGGTGCAGAAGGACTGTTGCAGAGAGCAGATGTTGGAGACGGTGATGCAGAAGGATCGTTGTAGAGAGCAGAGTTTGGAAACTGGGTTGCAGAAGGACTGTTACAAAGAGCAGAGGTTGAAGACTGTAGTGTAGAAAGAGTGTTGCAGAGGGCAGAGTTTGGAGACTGGGGTGCAGAAGGACTGTTATAGAGAGCAGATGTTAAAGACTGAGATTCAAAAGGACTGTTACAGAGAGCAGAGGTTGGAGACTTGGGTGCAGAAGGACTGATACAGAAAGCAGAGCTTGCAGACTTGGGTCCAGAATGAACCTTACAGAGAGCAGAGGTTGGAGAGTGGGGTGCAGAGGAACTGTTGCCCAGAGCAGAGGCTGGAGACTGGTGTGCAGAAGTACTGTTACAGAGAGCAGAGATTGGAGACTGGGTGGCAGAAGGATCTTACATAGAGCAGTGGTTGGAGATTGAGGTGCAGAAAAAATGTTGCCGAGAGCAATGGTTGGAGACTGGGGTGCAGAAGGATTTTTGCAGGGAGCAGAGTTTGGAGACTGACATGCTGAAGGACTCTTGCAAACAACAAAGGTTGGAGAATGGCGTGCAGAAGGACCATTGCAGAGAGCAGATGTTGGAGACTGAGGTGCAGAAGGATTGTTACAGTGAGCAGAGGTTGAAGACTGGGGTGAATAAGGACTTTTATGAAGATCAGAGTTAGGACACTGGGGTTCAGAAGGATCTTTCAGAGACAAGAGGTTGGAGACTGCGGTGCAGACGAACTGTTGCACAGAGCATAGGTTTGAGACTGGGGTGCAAAAGGACTGTTGAAGAGAGCAGATGTTGGAGACTGATGTGGAGAAGAGTCATTGCAGAGGGAAGATTTTGGAGACTAGGGTGCAAAAGGCCTGTTACACAGAGCAGAGGTTGGAGACTGCATTGAAGAAGTCCTGTTACAGAGAGCAAAGGTTGGAGAATGTTTTGCAGATGGACTCTTACAGAGTGTAGAGTTTAAATTCTGGGTTGCAGAAGGATCAAACAGAGGGCAGAGTTGGGAGACTGAGGTGCAGAAGGACTGTTACAGAGACAAGAGGTAGGAGACTGGGGTGCAGAAGTGTCATTGCAGAGAGCAGATTTCTCAGACTGAGGTGCAGAATGACTGTTGCAGAGAGCAGATATTGGAGAATGGCGTGCAGAAGGACTGTTGCAGAGAGCAGATGTTGGTAACTAGGGTCCAGAAGGACTGCTGTAGAAAGCAGAGCTTGGAGACTGGGGTGCAGAAGGGACTGTTGCAGAGAGCAGAGGTTGGAGACTGAGGTGCAGAAGTCCTGTTACAGAGAGCAGAGTTTTGAGACTCGGGTTCAGAAGGACAGTTTCAGAGAGCAGAGGTTAAATACAGGGGTGCAGAAGGATCTTACAGAGAGCAGAATTTGGAGACTGAGGTGCAGAAGGACTGTTGCTGAGATCAGAGGTTGGAGACTGAGGTTCAGAAGGACTCTTACAGAGAGCAGAGTTTGGAAACTGGGGTACAGAAGGACTGATACAGAAAACAGCGATTGGAGTCTGGGGTGCAAAAAGACCATTACAGAGACCAGAGGTTAGATACTGCAGTACAGGAGGACTGTTACAGAGAGCAGTGGTTGAAGACTGGAGTGCAGAAGTACTGTAGCTGAGAGCAGATTTTGGTAACTAGGGTGCAGAAGGACTGTTGCAGAGAGCAGAGTTTGGTGATTGGGCTGCAGAATGACTCTTACGGAGAGCAGAGGATGGAGACTGGGGTGCAGAATGATCTTATGGAAAGCAGAATTTGGAGACTGAGGTGCAGAAGGACTGTTGCAGAGATAAGAGGTTGGAGACTGGGGTGCAGTACGATCATTGCAGAGAGCAAAGTTTGGAGACTGGGGTGCAAATCGATCGTTGCAGAGAGCAGAGGATGGAGAGTAGGGTGAAGAATGCCTGCTATAGAGAGCAGAGTTTCGAGACTGGAGTGCACAAGGCCTGTTACAGAGAGGAGAGGTTGGAGACTTGGGTGCAGAAAAGCTGTTACAGAGAGCAGAGTTTGGAACTGGTTGGCTGAAGAAACTTACAGAGAGCAGATGTTGGAGACTGAGGTGCAGGTGGACTGTTACAGAGAGCAGTGGTTGGAGACTGGGGTGCAGAAGAATCGTGGAGAGAAGAGGTTTAAGACTGACGTACAACATTTACTAATGGAGCATTATGTAAAAATGTGGATATGTAACAGATGTGATTCTGCAATCTATATTTGGGGTAAAAATGGGAGTTGATAACAAACTTGAATCTAATGTATGAAACATGATATGTCAAAAGCTTTGTAATATTTTGAACAATCAATAAAAAAAAGGATCGCTACAGAGAACAGAGGGTGGAGACTGGGGTGCAGCAGGACTGTTGCAGAGAGCAGATGTTGGAGACTGTGATGCAGAAGGATCATTGCAGATAGCAGAGTTTGGAGACTGGGGTCTAGAAGGACTGTTGCAGAGAGAACAGCTTGGAGACTGGGGTGCAGAAGGACTGTTGCAGAGAGCAGAGGTTGGGGACTGAGGTGCAGAAGGAGTTTTACAGAGAGCAGAGGTTGGAGACTGGGTTGCAGAATAATTGATATGGAAAGTAGAGTTTGGAGTCTCGGGTGCAGAAGGACCGTTACAGACAGCAGAGGTTGGAGACTGTGGTACAGAAAAACTGTTACAGAGAGCAGAGTTTTGAGCCTGGGGTTTAGAAAGACTTTTGCTGAGAACAGAAATTGGAGACTGGGGTGCAGAAGGAATGTTGCATAGTGCAGAAGTTGGAGACTGAGGTGCAGAAAGACTGTTATAGAGAGCAAAGTTTGGAGACCGGGGAGAAAAAGGATCTTACAGAGAGCAGAGGTTGGAGACTGGGGTGCAGAAGGACTGTTACAGAGAGCAGAGTTAAGAGCCTGGGGTGCAGAAGGATTGTTGCAGAGAGCAGAGTTTTCAGACTGAGGTGCAGAAGGAATGTAGCAGAGAGCAGATGTTGGATTTTGGGGTGCAGAGGACTGTTACAGACAGCAGAGTTTGGAGACTCGGTTGCATAAGGATCGTTACAGAGAGCACAGGTTGGAGAGTGGGGTGCAGGAGGCCTGTTACAGAGAGCAGAGTTTGAAGTCTGGGGTGTGGAAGGCCTTTTACAGAGAGCAGAATTTGGAGACTGGGGTGCAGAAAAACTGTTACAGAGAGCAGAGCTTTTAGACTGGTGTGCAGAAGGACTGTTGCAGAGAACAGAGTTTGGAGACTGTGGTGAAAAAGGATCCTTGCAGAGATCGGAGGTTGAAGACTGAGGTGCAGAAGGATCGCTACAGAGAGCAGAGATTGGAGACTGGGGTGAAGCAGGACAGATACAGAGAGCACAGGTATGAGAATAGGGTTCAGAAGAAATGTTGCTGAGAGCAGAGTTTGGAGACTGGGGTGCAGAAGGACTGTAGCAGAGAGCAGAGGTTGGAGACTGGTGTGCAGAAGGACTGTTGTAAAGAGCAGAGTTTGGAGACTTGAGTGCAGAAGGACTGTTGCAGGGAGCAGTGGTTGGAGACTGGTGTGCAGAAGGATTGTTACAGATAGCAGAGTTTGGAGACTGAGGTGCAGAAGGATTGTTACAGAGAGCAGAGGTTGGAAACTGAAGTGAAGAAGGACTCTTACAGAGAGCAGAGTTTGGAGACTGGGGTGCAGAAGGATCATGCAGAGAGCAGAGGTTGGAGACTGAGGGACAGAATGATCATTGCAGAGAGCAGAGGTTTCAGACTGTGGTGCAGAATGATCGTTACAGAGAGTAGAGGCTGGAGACTGGAGTGCAAAAGGACTCTTACAGAGAGCAAAGTTTGGAGACTGGGGTGCAGAAGGATCATGCAGAGAGCAGAGGTTGGACACTGAGCGGCTGAATGATCATGGCAGAGAGCAGAGGTTTCAGATTGTGGTGCAGAATGATCATTACAGAGAGCAGAGGTTGGAGACTGGGGTGCAAAAAAAAACAGTTACTGAGAGCACAGATGGAGACTGGGGTGCAGACAAAATGTTGTAGAGATTAGATGTTGGAGACTGGGATGCAGAAGGACTGTTTCTGAGAGCAGAGGTTAGAGACTGGGGTAAAGAATAACTGATACAGAAAGCTGACGTTAGAGACTGGGGTGCAGAAGGACCGTTACAGAGAGCAGAGTTTGAGACTGTGTTACAGAAGGACTATTACAGAGAGCAGAGGTTGGATACTGGGGTGCAGAAGGACTGATGGAGAGAACAGAGTTTGGAGACTTTTGTACAAACAAACCGTTTCAGAGAGCAGTGGTTGGAGACTCAGTTGCAGAAGGATTATTACAGAGAGCAGAGTTAGGATAGTGGTGTGCAAAAGGACTGATCCAGAGAGTATATGTTTGAGAATGGGGTTCAGAAGGCCTGTTACAGATAGCAGCGGTTGGAGACTGAGGTGCTGAAGGATCATTTCAGAGAGCAGATATTGGAGACTGAGTTGCAGAAGAACTGTTATAGACAGGAGCGGTTGGAGACTGGGGTTCAGAAGGATTCTTACAGAGAGCTGAGGATGGAGACTGGGGTGCAGAAAGAGTGTTACAGAGAGCAGAGGATGGAGACTGGTGTGCAGAAGGAGTGTTACAGAGAGCAGAGTTTGTAGATTGGTGTCAAGAAGAACTGTTAAAGAGAGCAGAGTTTTGATACTGATGTTCAGAAGGACTGTTACAGAGAGCAGAGCTCAGAGACTGGTGTTTAGAAGGATCATTGCAGAGAACAGAGGTTTGAGACTGAGGTGCAGAAGGATCGTTGCAGAGAGCCGAGGTTGGAGACTAAGGTGCAGAAGGATCGCTACAGAGAGCAGAGGTTGAAGACTGAGGTGCAGAAGGACATTTACAGAGAGTACAGGTTGGAGACTGGGGTTAAAAAGAAATGTTGCAGAGAGCAGAGGTTGGAGACTGGGGTGCAGAAGGACTGTTGCAGAGAGCAGATTTTGGAGACTGCGGTACAGAAAGACTTTTACAGAGAGGAGAGGTTGAAGACTGGGGTGCAGAAGGATTCTTACAGAGAGCAGAGGATGGAGCCTGGGGTGCAGAATAACTTGCATAGAGCAGACGTTGGAGACTGGGGTGCAGAAAGTTCGTTGCAGATAGTAGAGGTTTGAGACTGGAGTGTAGAAGGACTTTTTCAGAGAGCAGAGGTTTGACACTGGGGTGCAGAAGGACTTTTGAAGAAAGCAGAGGTTGGGAACTGAGGTGCAGATGGACTGTTACAGAAAGCAGAGTTTGGAGACTGGGGTGCAGAAGAACTGGTACAGAAAGCAGAGTATGGAGACTGGGGTGCAGAACAACCGTTACACAAAGCAGAGTTTTGAGACTGCAGTACACAAGGAATGTTAGAGAGAGCTGAGTTTGGAGACTGGGGTGCAGAAGGAGTAATGCAGAAAAAAGAGTTTGGAGACTGGGGTGCTGAAGGACAGCTACAGAGAGCACAGATGGAGACTGGGATGCAAAAGAAATGTTGCAGAGAGCAGAAGTTGGAGACTGGGGTGAAGAAGGACCATTGCACAGAGCAAAAGATGGAGACTGAAGTGTTAAGAACTGTTACAGAGAGCAGAGTTTGGAGACTGGGGTGCAGAAGAACTGATACAGAAAGCAGACGTTGGACACTGGGGTGCAATAGGACCGTTACAGAGAGCAGATCTTGGAGACTGCGGTACAGAAGGACTGTTACAGAGAGCAGATGTTGAAGACTTGGGTGCAGAAGGACTGATGCAGAGAACAGAGTTTGGAGACTGGGGTGCAGAAGAAACTTTGCAGAGAGCATAGGTTTGAGACTGGGGTGCAGAAAATCGTTGTAGAGAGCACAGGTTGCGGACTGGGGTGCAGAAGGACTGTTACAGAGAGCAGAGGTTGAAGACTGGGGTGCAGAATGTCTGTTACAGAGAGCAGAGTTTGGAGACTGAGGTTTAGAAGGACTGTTACACAGAGCAGAGTTTGACGAATGGGTTTCAGAAGGATTTTAAAGAGAACAGAGTTTGGAGATGGAGGTGCAGAAGGACTTTTGTAGAGCATAGAGGTTGGAGACTTAGGAGCAGACGGACTGTTGTAGAGAGCAGAGGTTGGAGACTGAGGTCCAGAAGGATTGTTACAGAGATCAGAGTGTGAAGACTGGCGAGAAGAAGGAGTGTTACACAGAGCAGAGTTTGGAGATTGGGGTGCAGTAGAACTGTTACCTGGAGCAGAGGTTGGAGACTGAGGTGCAGAAGGACTGTTGCAGAGAGCAGAGTTTGTAGACTGAGGTGCAGAAGGACTGTTACAAAGAGCAGAGGTTAAAAACTGGGGTTCAGAAAAACCGTTGCAGAGAGCAGAGGTTTGAGACTGAGGTGAAGAAGGACTGTTACAGAGAGCAGATGTTGGGGAAAAAAAGGATCTTTGCAGAGAACGGATGTTGGAGACTGGGGTGCAGAAAGACTGTTACAGAGAACAGAGTTTGGGAGACTGAAATGCAGAAGGACCTTTACAAATTGCAGGACTTTGAGACTGAGGTGGATTAGGACTTTTACAGAGAGCAGAGGTTGGAGACTGGGGTGCAAAAAGATTCTTACAGAGAGCAGTGTATGGAGACTAGGGTGCAGAAGGAGTTTTACGGAGTGCAGAGTTTGGAGACTGGGGTTCAGAAGAACTGTTACAGAGAGCAGATATTGGAGACTGGGGTGTAGAAGGTCTCTTACATGGAACAGAGTTTGGAGACCTACGTGAAAATGAATTTTTACAGAGAGCAGAGTTTGGACATTGATGTGATGAAGGACAGTTACAGAGAGCAGAGCTTGAAGACTGGGGTGAAGAAGAGGTGTTGCAAAGAGCAGAGTTTGGAGACTGAGGTTTAGAAGGACTGTTACACAGAGCAGAGTTTGACGAATGGGTTTCAGAAGGATTTTAAAGAGAACAGAGTTTGGAGATGGAGGTGCAGAAGGACTTTTGTAGAGCATAGAGGTTGGAGACTTAGGAGCAGACGGACTGTTGTAGAGAGCAGAGGTTGGAGACTGAGGTCCAGAAGGATTGTTACAGAGATCAGAGTGTGAAGACTGGCGAGAAGAAGGAGTGTTACACAGAGCAGAGTTTGGAGATTGGGGTGCAGTAGAACTGTTACCTGGAGCAGAGGTTGGAGACTGAGGTGCAGAAGGACTGTTGCAGAGAGCAGAGTTTGTAGACTGAGGTGCAGAAGGACTGTTACAAAGAGCAGAGGTTAAAAACTGGGGTTCAGAAAAACCGTTGCAGAGAGCAGAGGTTTGAGACTGAGGTGAAAAAGGACTGTTACAGAGAGCAGATGTTGGGGAAAAAAAGGATCTTTGCAGAGAACGGATGTTGGAGACTGGGGTGCAGAAGGACTGTTACAGAGAACAGAGTTTGGAGACTGAAATGCAGAAGGACCTTTACAAATTGCAGAACTTTGAGACTGAGGTGGATTAGGACTTTTACAGAGAGGAGAGGTTGGAGACTGGGGTGCAAAAAGATTCTTACAGAGAGCAGTGTATGGAGACTAGGGTGCAGAAGGAGTTTTACGGAGTGCAGAGTTTGGAGATTGGGGTTCAGAAGAACTGTTACAGAGAGCAGATATTGGAGACTGGGGTGTAGAAGGTCTCTTACATGGAACAGAGTTTGGAGACCTACGTGAAAATGAATTTTTACAGAGAGCAGAGTTTGGACATTGATGTGATGAAGGACAGTTACAGAGAGCAGAGCTTGAAGACTGGGGTGAAGAAGAGGTGTTGCAAAGAGCAGAGTTTGGAGACTGTAGTGAAAAAGGATCTATGCAGAGAGCAGATGTTGAAGACTGAGGTGCAGAAGGATCGCTACAGAGAGCAGAGGTTGGAGACTATGGTGCAGCAGGACAGTTGCAGAGAGCACTGTTTAGAGACTGGGGTAAAGAAGGACTGTAGAAGAGAGAAGAGATTGGAGACTGGGGTGCAGAAGGACTGTTGAAGAGAGCAGAGGTTGGAGACTGGGGTAAAAAAGGATCATTGAAGAGAGCAGAGTTTGGAGACTTGGGTGCAGAATAACTGATATCGAAAGTAGAGTTGGAGTCTCTGGTGCAGAAGGACCATTACAGACAGCAGAGGTTGGAGACTTCAGTACAGAAGGACTGTTACAGAGAGCAGAGTTCGGAGCCTGGTGTGTACAAAGACTTTTGCTTATAACAGAGTTTAGAGACTGGGGTGCAGAAAGACTGTTGCAGAGAGCAGAAGTTAGAGACTGAGGTGCAGAAAAATCGTTGCAGAGAGTAGAGTTTTCAGACTGAGGTGCAGAAGGACTGTTACAGAGAGCAGATGTGAAAGACTGGGGTGTACAAGGACTGTTGCAGAGAGTAGCAGTTGGAGAATGGCGTCCAGAAGGACTGTTGCCGAGAGCAGAGGTTGGAAACTGGGGTGGAGAAGAACTACTGCAGAGAGTAGAGGTTAGAGTCTGAGGTGCACATTGACTGTTACAGAGAGTAGACGTTGGAGACTAGGGTGGAGAAGGACTGATACAGAAAGTAGACATTGGTGACCTGGATTCAGAAGGACTGTTGCAGAGAGCAGAGTTTGGAGACTGAGGTGGAGAAGGACTGTTGCAGAGAGCAGATGTTGGAGACTGTGGTGAAGAAGAACTATTGCAGAGAGCAGAGGTTGCAGACTGAGGTACAGAAGGACTGTTATAGAGAGCAGAGTTTGGAGAATGTGGGGAAGAAGGACTGATACAGAAAGCA
>NW_027524282.1:0-33942 GCF_052094955.1 Ictidomys tridecemlineatus | reverse complement strand
ATTGGTGTACTGATCATTACCTTAAAGTTTCATCAAGATTGGGTGAAAAAGTGTTTGCTGAGATTTCAGGCAACTCGTAGTTTTTTGGAAGCTTGGCAGGCCCTTTCCATGAAAGTGATTCTCGCCAGTCTCTGCTTAGGGCTACATCAACAGCAAACAAACCATAGAGATAGAACTTGAAACTGCTTTATTGTGTCAAGTTTCAAAGAGCTAGCACAAAGCGTGTTTGATTTAGAGTTCCAAATACATGTATCCCTATAGGAGAAAAAAGAGTGAAACCTCAAAACGAAACCGGTTACTGCCAACGAACGGTTTAACCTAGAAGAACGAAATTTGGCGAGCCAAGTGGGTTTGGTGTACTGATCATTACCTGAAAGTTTCATCAAGATTGGGTGAAAAAGTGTTTGCTGAGATTTCACGCAACTCGTAGTTTTTTGGAAGCTTGGCAGGCCCTTTCAATGAAAGTGATTCTCGCCAGTCTCTGCTTACAGCTACATCAACAGCAAACAAACCATAGAGATAGAACTTGAAACTGCTTTATTGTGTCAAGTTTCAAAGAGCTAGCACAAACCGTGTTTGATTCAGAGTTCCAAATACATGTATCCCTATAGGAGAAAACCGAGTGAAACCTCAAAACGAAACAGGTTACTGCCAACGAACGGTTTAACCTAGAAGAACGGAATTTGGCGAGCCAAGTGAGACTTGTGTACTGATCATTACCTGAAAGTTTCATCAAGATTGGGTGAAAAAGTGTTTGCTGAGATTTCAGGCAACTCGTAGTTTTTTGGAAGCTTGGCAGGCCCTTTTCATGAAAGTGATTCTCGCCAGTCTCTGCTTAGGGCTACATCAACAGCAAACAAACCATAGAGATAGAACTTGAAACTGCTTTATTGTGTCAAGTTTCAAAGAGCTAGCACAAACCGTGTTGGATTTAGTGTTCCAAATACATGTATCCCTATAGGAGAAAAAAGAGTGAAACCTCAAAATGAAACCGGTTACTGCCAGCGAACGGTTTAACCTAGAAGAACGAAATGTGGCAAGCCAAGTGGGATTGGTGTACTGATCATTACCTGAAAGTTTCATCAAGATTGGGTGAAAAAGTGTTTGCTGAGATTTCACGCAACTCGTAGTTTTTTGGAAGCTTGGCAGGCCCTTTCAATGAAAGTGATTCTCGCCAGTCTCTGCTTACAGCTACATCAACAGCAAACAAACCATAGAGATAGAACTTGAAACTGCTTTATTGTGTCAAGTTTCAAAGAGCTAGCACAAACCGTGTTTGATTCAGAGTTCCAAATACATGTATCCGTATAGGAGAAAACCGAGTGAAACCTCAAAACGAAACAGGTTACTGCCAACGAACGGTTTAACCTAGAAGAACGGAATTTGGCGAGCCAAGTGAGACTTGTGTACTGATCATTACCTGAAAGTTTCATCAAGATTGGGTGAAAAAGTGTTTGCTGAGATTTCAGGCAACTCGTAGTTTTTTGGAAGCTTGGCAGGCCCTTTCCATGAAAGTGATTCTCGCCAGTCTCTGCTTAGGGCTACATCAACAGCAATCAAACCATAGAGGTAGAACTTGAAACTGCTTTATTGTGTCAAGTTTCAAAGAGCTAGCACAAACCGTGTTTGATTTAGAGTTCCTAATACATGTATCCCTATAGGAGAAAACACAGTGAAACCTCAAAATAAAACCGGTTACAGCCAATGAATGGTTTAACCTAGAAGAACGAAATTTAGCGAGCCAAGTTGGATTGGTGTACTGATCACTACAAGAAAGTATCATCAAGATTGGGTGAAAAAGTGTTTGCTGAGATTTCAGGAAACTCGTAATTTTTTGGAAGCTTGGCAGGCCATTTCCATGAAAGTGATTCTCGCCAGTCTCTGCTTAGGGCTACATCAACAGCAAACAAACCATAGAGATAGAACTTGAAACTGCTTTATTGTGTCAAGTTTCAAAGAGCTAGCACAAACCGTGTTTGATTTAGAGTTCCTAATACATGTATCCCTATAGGAGAAAACACAGTGAAACCTCAAAATGAAACCGGTTACTGCTAACGAACGGTTTAAACTAGAAGAACGAAATTTGGCGAGCCAAGTGGGATTGGTGTACTGATCATTACCTGAAAGTTTCATCAAGATTGGGTGAAAAAGTGTTTGCTGAGGTTTCAGGCAACTCGTAGTTTTTTGGAAGCTTGGCAGGCCCTTTCCATGAAAGTGATTCTCGCCAGTCTCTGCTTAGGGCTACATCAACAGCAAACAAACCATAGAGATAGAACTTGAAACTGCTTTATTGTGTCAAGTTTCAAAGAGCTAGCACAAACCGTGTTTGATTTAGAGTTCCAAATACATGTATCCCTATAGGAGAAAACAGAGTGAAACCTCAAAATGAAACCTTTTACTGCCAAAGAACGGTTTAACCTAGAAGAACAAAATTTGGCGAGCCAAGTGGGATTGGTGGACTGATCATTTCCTGAAAGTTTCATCAAGATTGGGTGAAAAAGTATTTGCTGAGATTTCAGGAAACTCGTAGTTTTTTTGGAAGCTTGGCAGGCCCTTTCCATGAAAGTGATTCTCGCCAGTCTCTGCTTAGGGCTACATCAACAGCAAACAAACCATAGAGATAGAACTTGAAACTGCTTTATTGTGTCAAGTTTCAAAGAGCTAGCACAAACCGTGTTTGATTTAGAGTTCCAAATACATGTATCCCTATAGGAGAAAACAGAGTGAAACCTCAAAATGAAACCGGTTACTGCCAACGAACGGTTTAAACTAGAAGAACGAAATTTGGCGAGCCAAGTGGGATTGGTGTACTGATCATTACCTGAAAGTTTCATCAAGATTGGGTCAAAAAGTGTTTGCTGAGATTTCAGGCAACTCGTAGTTTTTTGGAAGCTTGGCAGGCCCTTTCCATGAAAGTGATTCTCGCCAGTCTCTGCTTAGGGCTACATCAACAGCAAACAAACCATAGAGATAGAACTTGAAACTGCTTTATTGTGTCAAGTTTCAAAGAGCTTGCACAAACCGTGTTTGATTTAGAGTTCCAAATACATGTATCCCTATAGGAGAAAACAGAGTGAAACCTCAAAATAAAACCGGTTACAGCCAATGAATGGTTTAACCTAGAAGAACGAAATTTAGCGAGCCAAGTTGGATTGGTGTACTGATCACTACAAGAAAGTATCATCAAGATTGGGTGAAAAAGTGTTTGCTGAGATTTCAGGAAACTCGTAATTTTTTGGAAGCTTGGCAGGCCATTTCCATGAAAGTGATTCTCGCCAGTCTCTGCTTAGGGCTACATCAACAGCAAACAAACCATAGAGATAGAACTTGAAACTGCTTTATTGTGTCAAGTTTCAAAGAGCTAGCACAAACCGTGTTTGATTTAGAGTTCCTAATACATGTATCCCTATAGGAGAAAACACAGTGAAACCTCAAAATGAAACCGGTTACTGCTAACGAACGGTTTAAACTAGAAGAACGAAATTTGGCGAGCCAAGTGGGATTGGTGTACTGATCATTACCTGAAAGTTTCATCAAGATTGGGTGAAAAAGTGTTTGCTGAGGTTTCAGGCAACTCGTAGTTTTTTGGAAGCTTGGCAGGCCCTTTCCATGAAAGTGATTCTCGCCAGTCTCTGCTTAGGGCTACATCAACAGCAAACAAACCATAGAGATAGAACTTGAAACTGCTTTATTGTGTCAAGTTTCAAAGAGCTAGCACAAACCGTGTTTGATTTAGAGTTCCAAATACATGTATCCCTATAGGAGAAAACAGAGTGAAACCTCAAAATGAAACCTTTTACTGCCAAAGAACGGTTTAACCTAGAAGAACAAAATTTGGCGAGCCAAGTGGGATTGGTGGACTGATCATTTCCTGAAAGTTTCATCAAGATTGGGTGAAAAAGTATTTGCTGAGATTTCAGGAAACTCGTAGTTTTTTTGGAAGCTTGGCAGGCCCTTTCCATGAAAGTGATTCTCGCCAGTCTCTGCTTAGGGCTACATCAACAGCAAACAAACCATAGAGATAGAACTTGAAACTGCTTTATTGTGTCAAGTTTCAAAGAGCTAGCACAAACCGTGTTTGATTTAGAGTTCCAAATACATGTATCCCTATAGGAGAAAACAGAGTGAAACCTCAAAATGAAACCGGTTACTGCCAACGAACGGTTTAAACTAGAAGAACGAAATTTGGCGAGCCAAGTGGGATTGGTGTACTGATCATTACCTGAAAGTTTCATCAAGATTGGGTCAAAAAGTGTTTGCTGAGATTTCAGGCAACTCGTAGTTTTTTGGAAGCTTGGCAGGCCCTTTCCATGAAAGTGATTCTCGCCAGTCTCTGCTTAGGGCTACATCAACAGCAAACAAACCATAGAGATAGAACTTGAAACTGCTTTATTGTGTCAAGTTTCAAAGAGCTTGCACAAACCGTGTTTGATTTAGAGTTCCAAATACATGTATCCCTATAGGAGAAAACAGAGTGAAACCTCAAAATGAAACCTTTTACTGCCATAGAACGGTTTAACCTAGAAGAACGAAATTTGGCGAGCCAAGTGGGATTGGTGTACTGATCATTTCCTGAACGTTTCATCAAGATTGGGTGAAAAAGTATTTGCTGAGATTTCAGGAAACTCGTAGTTTTTTTGGAAGCTTGGCAGGCCCTTTCCATGAAAGTGATTCTCGCCAGTCTCTGCTTAGGGCTACATCAACAGCAAACAAACCATAGAGATAGAACTTGAAACTGCTTTATTGTGTCAAGTTTCAAAGAGCTAGCACAAACCGTGTTTGATTTAGAGTTCCAAATACATGTATCCCTATAGGAGAAAACACAGTGAAACCTCAAAATGAAACCGGTTACAGCCAACGAACGGTTTAACCTAGAAGAACGAAATTTGGCGAGCCAAGTGGAATTTGTGTACTGATCACTACCTGAAAGTATCATCAAGATTGCGTGAAAAAGTGTTTGCTGAGATTTCAGGCAACTCGTAGTTTTTTGGAAGCTTGGCAGGCCCTTCCCATGAAAGTGATTCTCGCCAGTCTCTGCTTAGGGCTACATCAACAGCAAACAAACCATAGAGATAGAACTTGAAACTGCTTTATTGTGTCAAGTTTCAAAGAGCTAGCACAAACCGTGTTTGATTTAGAGTTCCAAATACATGTATCCCTATAGGAGAAAACAGAGTGAAACCTCAAAATGAAACCGGTTACTGCCAACGAACGGTTTAAACTAGAAGAACGAAATTTGGCGAGCCAAGTGGGATTGTAGTACTGATCATTACCTGAAAGTTTCATCAAGATTGGGTCAAAAAGTGTTTGCTGAGATTTCAGGAAACTCGTAATTTTTTGGAAGCTTGGCAGGCCCTTTCCATGAAAGTGATTCTCGCCAGTCTCTGCTTAGGGCTACATCAACAGCAAACAAACCATAGAGATAGAACTTGAAACTGCTTTATTGTGTCAAGTTTCAAAGAGCTAGCACAAACCGTGTTTGATTTAGAGTTCCAAATACATGTATCCCTATAGGAGAAAACAGAGTGAAACCTCAAAATGAAACCGGTTACTGCCAACGAACGGTTTAACCTAGAAGAACGAAATTTGGCGAGCCAAGTGGGATTGGTGTAGTGATCATTACCTGAAAGTTTCATCAAGATTGGGTGAAAAAGTGTGTCCTGAGATTTCAGGCAACTCGTAGTTTTTTGGAAGCTTGGCAGGCCCTTTCCATGAAAGTGATTCTCGCCAGTCTCTGCTTAGGGCTACATCAACAGCAAACAAACCATAGAGATAGAACTTGAAACTGCTTTATTGTGTCAAGTTTCAAAGAGCTAGCACAAAGGGTGTTTGATTTAGAGTTCCAAATACATGTATCCCTATAGGAGAAAACAGAGTGAAACCTCAAAATGAAACCGGTTACTGCCAACGAACGGTTTAACCTAGAAGAACGAAATTGGGCAAGACAAGTGGGATTGGTGTACTGATCATTACCTGAAAGTTTCATCAAGGTTGGGTGAAAAAGTGTGTGCTGAGATTTCAGGCAACTCGTAGTTTTTTGGAAGCTTGGCAGGCCCTTTCCATGAAAGTGATTCTCGCAAGTCTCTGCTTAGGGCTAGATCAACAGCAAACAAACCATAGAGATAGAACTTGAAACTGCTTTATTGTGTCAAGTTTAAAAGACCTAGCACAAACCGTGTTTGATTTAGAGTTCCAAATACATGTATCCCTATAGGAGAAAACAGAGTGAAACCTCAAAATGAAACCGGTTACTGCCAATGAACGGTTTAACCTAGAAGAACGAAATTTGGCGAGCCAAGTGGGATTCTTGTACTGATCATTACCTGTAAGTTTCATCAAGATTGGGTGAAAAAGTATTTGCTGAGATTTCAGGAAACTTGTAGTTTTTTTGGAAGCTTCGCAGGCCCTTTCCATGAAAGTGATTCTCGCCAGTCTCTGCTTAGGGCTACATCAACAGCAAACAAACCATAGAGAAAGAACTTGAAACTGATTTATTTTGTCAATTTTTAAAGAGCTAGAACAAACCGTGTTTGATTTAGAGTTCCAAATACATGTATCCCTATAGGAGAAAACACAGTGAAACCTCAAAATGAAACCGGTTACAGCCAACGAACGGTGCAACCTAGAAGAACGAAATTTGGCGAGCCAAGTGGGATTTGTGTACTGATCACTACCTGAAAGTATCATCAAGATTGGGTGAAAAAGTGTTTGCTGAGATTTCAGGCAACTAGTAGTTTTTTGGAAGCTTGGCAGGCCCTTTCCATGAAAGTGATTCTCGCCAGTCTCTGCTTAGGGCTACATCAACAGCAAACAAACCATAGAGATAGAACTTGAAACTGCTTTATTGTGTCAAGTTTCAAAGAGCTAGCACAAACCGTGTTTGATTTAGAGTTCCAAATACATGTATCCCTAAAGGAGAAAACAGAGTGAAACCTCAAAATGAAACCGGTTACTGCCAACGAACAGTTTAACCTAGAAGAACGAAATTTGGCGAGACAAGTGGGATTGGTGTACTGATCATAACCTGAGAGTTTCATCAAGATTGGGTGAAAAAGTGTGTGCTGAGATTTCAGGCAACTCGGAGTTTGTTGGAAGCTTGACAGGCCCTTTCCATGAAAGAGATTCTCGCCAGTCTCTGCTTAGAGCTACATCAAAAGCAAACAAACCATAGAGATAGAACTTGAAACTGCTTTATTGTGTCAAGTTTCAAAGAGCGAGCACAAACCGTGTTTGATTTAGAGTTCCAAATACATGTATCCCTATAGGAGAAAACAGAGTGAAACCTCAAAATGAAACCGGTTACTGCCAACGAACGGTTTAACCTAGAAGAACGAAATGTGGCAAGCCAAGTGGGATTGGTGTACTGATCATTACCTGAAAGTTTCATCAAGATTGGGTGAAAAAGTGTTTGCTGAGATTTCACGCAACTCGTAGTTTTTTGGAAGCTTGGCAGGCCCTTTCAATGAAAGTGATTCTCGCCAGTCTCTGCTTACAGCTACATCAACAGCAAACAAACCATAGAGATAGAACTTGAAACTGCTTTATTGTGTCAAGTTTCAAAGAGCTAGCACAAACCGTGTTTGATTCAGAGTTCCAAATACATGTATCCGTATAGGAGAAAACCGAGTGAAACGTCAAAACGAAACAGGTTACTGCCAACGAACGGTTTAACCTAGAAGAACGGAATTTGGCGAGCCAAGTGAGATTTGTGTACTGATCATTACCTGAAAGTTTCATCAAGATTGGGTGAAAAAGTGTTTGCTGAGATTTCAGGCAACTCGTAGTTTTTTGGAAGCTTGGCAGGCCCTTTCCATGAAAGTGATTCTCGCCAGTCTCTGCTTAGGGCTACATCAACAGCAATCAAACCATAGAGGTAGAACTTGAAACTGCTTTATTGTGTCAAGTTTCAAAGAGCTAGCACAAACCGTGTTTGATTTAGAGTTCCTAATACATGTATCCCTATAAGAGAAAACACAGTGAAACCTCAAAATGAAACCGGTTACAGCCAATGAATGGTTTAACCTAGAAGAACGAAATTTAGCGAGCCAAGTTGGATTGGTGTACTGATCACTACAAGAAAGTATCATCAAGATTGGGTGAAAAAGTGTTTGCTGAGATTTCAGGCAACTCGTAGTTTTTTGGAAGCTTGGCAGGCCCTTTCCATGAAAGTGATTCTCGCCAGTCTCTGCTTAGGGCTACATCAACAGCAAACAAACCATAGAGATAGAATTTGAAACTGCTTTATTGTGTCAAGTTTCAAAGAGCTAGCACAAACCGTGTTTGATTTAGAGTTCCAAATACATGTATCCCTATAGGAGAAAACAGAGTGAAACCTCAAAATGAAACCGGTTACTGCCAACGAACGGTTTAACCTAGAAGAACGAAATTTGTCGAGACAAGTGGGATTGGTGTACTGATCATAACCTGAGAGTTTCATCAAGATTGGGTGAAAAAGTGTGTGCTGAGATTTCAGGCATCTCGGAGTTTGTTGGAAGCTTGACAGGCCCTTTCCATGAAAGTGATTCTCGCCAGTCTCTGCTTAGAGCTACATCAAAAGCAAACAAACCATAGAGATAGAACTTGAAACTGCTTTATTGTGTCAAGTTTCAAAGAGCGAGCACAAACCGTGTTTGATTTAGAGTTCCAAATACATGTATCCCTATAGGAGAAAACAGAGTGAAACCTCAAAATGAAACCGGTTACTGCCAACGAACGGTTTAACCTAGAAGAACGAAATTTGGCGAGATAAGTGGGATTGGAGTACTGATCATTACCTGAAAGTTTTATCAAGATTGGGTGAAAAATTATTCGCTGAGATTTCAGGCAACTCGTAGTTTTTTTGGAAGCTTCGCAGGCCATTTCGATGAAAGTGATTCTCGCCAGTCTCTGCTTAGGGCTACATCAACAGCAATCAAACCATAGAGATAGAACTTGAAACTGGTTTATTTTGTCATGTTTCAAAGAGCTAGCACAAACCGAGTTTGATTTAGAGTTCCAAATACATGTATCCCTATAGGAGAAAACAGAGTGAAACCTCAAAATGAAACCAGTTACAGCCAACGAACGGTTTAACCTAGAAGAACGAAATTTGGCGAGCCAAGTGGGATTGGTGTACTGATTATTACCTGAAAGTATCATCAAGATTGGGTGAAAAAGTGAAAAAGTGTTTGCTGAGATTTCAGGCAACTAAGTAGTTTTTTGGAAGCTTGGCAGGCCCTTTCCATGAAAGTGATTCTCGCCAGTCTCTGCTTAGGGCTACCTCAACAGCAAACAAACCCTAGAGATAGAACTTGAAACTGCTTTACTGTGTCAAGTTTCTAAGAGCTAGCACAAACCGTGTTTGATTTAGAGTTCCAAATCCATGTATCCCTATAGGAGAAAAAAGAAATGAAACCTCAAAACGAAACCGGTTACTGCCAACGAACGGTTTAACCTAGAAGAACGAAATTTGGCGAGCCAAGTGGGATTGGTGTACTGATTGGTGCTGAGATTTCAGGCAACTCGTAGTTTTGGAAGCTTGGCAGGCCCTTTCCATGAAAGTGATTCTCGCCAGTCTCTGCTTAGGGCTACATCAACAGCAAACAAACCATAGAGATAGAACTTGAAACTGCTTTATTGTGTCAAGTTTCAAAGAGCTAGCACAAACCGTGTTTGATTTAGAGTTCCAAATACATGTATCCCTATAGAGAAAACAGAGTGAAACATCAAATGAAACCGGTTACTGCCAACGAACGGTTTAACCTAGAAGAACGAAATTTGGCGAGCCAAGTGGGATTGGTGTACTGATCATTACCTGAAAGTTTCATCAAGATTGGGTGAAAAAGTGTTTGCTGAGATTTCAGGCAACTCGTAGTTTTTTGGAAGGTTGGCAGGCCCTTTCCATGAAAGTGATTCTCGCCAGTCTCTGCTTATGGCTACATCAACAGCAAACAAACCATAGAGATAGAACTTGGAACTGCTTTATTGTGTCAAGTTTCAAAGAGCTAGCACAAACCGTTTTTATTTAGAGTTCCAAATACATGTATCCCTATAGGAGAAAACAGAGTGAAACCTCAAAATGAAACCATTTACAGCCAATGAATGGTATAACCTAGAAGAACGAAATTTGGTGAGCCAAGTGGGATTCTGTACTGATCACTACCTGAAAGTATCATCAAGATTGGGTGAAAAAGTGTTTGCTGAGATTTCAGGCAACTAGTAGTTTTTTGGAAGCTTGGCAGGCCTTTCCATGAAAGTGATTCTCGCCAATCTCTGCTTAGGGCTACATCAACAGCAAACAAACCATAGAGATAGAACTTAAAACTGCTTATTGTGTCTAGTTTCAAAGAGCTAGCACAAACCGTGTTTGATTTAGAGTTCCAAATACATGTATCCCTATAGGAGAAAAAAGAGTGAAACCTCAAAATGAAACCGGTTACTGCCAACAACGGTTAACCTAGAAGAACGAAATGTGGCGAGCCAAGTGGGATTGGTGTACTGATCATTACCTGAAAGTTTCATCAAGATTGGGTGAAAAAGTGTGTGCTGAGATTTCAGGCAACTCGTACTTTTTTGGAAGCTTGGCAGGCCCTTTCCATGAAATTGATTCTCGCCAGTCTCTGCTTAGGGCTACATCAACAGCAAACAAACCATAGAGGTAGAACTTGAAACTGCTTTATTGTGTCAAGTTTCAAAGAGCTAGCACAAACCGTGTTTGATTTAGAGTTCCAAATACATGTATCCCTATAGGAGAAAACAGAGTGAAACCTCAAAATGAAACCGGTTACTGCCAACGAACGGTTTAACCTAGAAGAACGAAATTTGGCGAGCCAAGTGGGATTGGTGTATGGATTATTACCTGAAAGTATCATCAAGATTGGGTGAAAAAGTGTTTGCTGAGAGTTCAGGCAACTCGTAGTTTTTTGGAAACTTGGCAGGCCCTTTCCATGAAAGTGATTCTCGCCAGTCTCTGCTTATGCTACATCAACAGCAAACAAACCATAGAGATAGAACTTGAAACAGCTTTATTGTGTAAAGTTTCAAAGAGCTAGCACAAACCGTATTTGATTTAGAGTTCCAAATACATGTATCACTATAGGAGAAAAAAGAGTGAAACCTCAAAAAGAAACCGGTTACTGCCAACGAACGGTTTAACCTAGAAGAACGAAATTTGGCGAGCCAAGTGGGATTGGTGTACTGCTCATTACCTGAACGTTTCATCAAGGTTGGGTGAAAAAGTGTTTGCTGAGATTTCAGGCAACTCGTAGTTTTTTGGATGCTTGGCAGGCCCTTTCCATGAAAGTGATTCTCCCCAGTCTCTTCTTAGGGCTACATCAACAGCAAACAAACCATAGAGAGAGAACTTGAAACTGCTTTATTGTGTCAAGTTTCAAAGAGCTAGCACAAACCGTGTTTGATTTAGAGTTCCAAATACATGTATCCCTATAGGAGAAAACAGAGTGAAACCTCACAATGAAACCGGTTACTGCCAACGAACGGTTAAACCTAGAAGAACGAAATTTGGCGAGCCAAGTGGGTTTGGTGTACTGATCATTACCTGAAAGTATCATCAAGATTGGGTGAAAAAGTGTGTGCTGAGATTTCAGGCTACTCGTACTTTTTTGAAGCTTGGCAGGCCCTTTCCATGAAAGTGATTCTCGCCAGTCTCTGCTTATGGCTACATCAACAGCAAACAAACATAGAGACAGAACTTGAAACTGCTTTATTGTGTCAAGTTTCAAAGAGCTAGCACAAACCGTGTTTGATTTAGAGTTCCAAATACATGTATCCCTATAGGAGAAAACAGAGTGAAACCTCAAAATGAAACCGGTTACTGCCAACGAACGGTTTAACCTAGAAGAATGAAATTTGGCGATCCAAGTGGGATTGGTGTACTGATCATTAACTGAAAGTATCATCAAGATTGGGTGAAAAAGTGTTTGCTGAGATTTCAGGCAACTCGTAGTTTTTTGGAAGCTTGGCAGGCCCTTTCCATGAAAGTGATTCTCGCCAGTCTCTGCTTAGGGCTACATCAACAGCAAACAAACCATAGACATAGAACTTGAAACTGCTTTATTGTGTCAAGTTTCAAAGAGCTAGCACAAGCCGTGTTTGATTTAGAGTTCCAAATACAGTATCCCTATAGGAGAAAACACGGTGAAACCTCAAAATGAAACCGGTTACAGCCAACGAACGGTTTAGCCTAGAAGAACGAAATTTGGCGAGCCAAGTGGGATTTGTGTACTGATCACTACCTGAAAGTATCATCAAGATTGGGTGAAAAAGTGTTTGCTGAGATTTCAGGCAACTAGTAGTTTTTTGGAAGCTTGGCAGGCCCTTTCCATGAAAGTGATTCTCGCCAGTCTCTGCTTAGGGCTAGATCAACAGCCAACAAACCATAGAGATAGAACTTGAAACTGCTTTATTGTGTCAAGTTTCAAAGAGCTAGCACAAACCGTGTTTGATTTAGAGTTCCAAATACATGTATCCCTATAGGAGAAAACAGAGTGAAACCTCAAAATGAAACCGGTTACTGCCAATGAACGGTTTAACCTAGAAGAACGAAATTTGGCGAGCCAAGTGGGATTCTTGTATTGATCATTACTTGTAAGTTTCATCAAGATTGGGTGAAAAAGTATTTGCTGAGATTTCAGGCAACTTGTAGTTTTTTTGGAAGCTTCGCAGGCCCTTTCCATGAAAGTGATTCTCGCCAGTCTCTGCTTAGGGCTACATCAACAGCAAACAAACCATAGAGATAGAACTTGAAACTGCTTTATTTTGTCAATTTTTAAAGAGCTAGCACAAACCGTGTTTGATTTAGAGTTCCAAATACATGTATCCCTATAGGAGAAAACACAGTGAAACCTCAAAATGAAACCGGTTACAGCCAACGAACGGTTAACCTAGAAGAACGAAATTTGGCGAGCCAAGTGGGATTTGTGTACTGATCACTACCTGAAAGTATCATCAAGATTGGGTGAAAAAGTGTTTGCTGAGATTTCAGGTAACTAGTAGTTTTTTGGAAGCTTGGCAGGCCCTTTCCATGAAAGTGATTCTCGCCAGTCTCTTCTTAGGGCTACATCAACAGCAAACAAACCATAGAGATAGAACTTGAAACTGCTTTATTGTGTCACGTTTCAAAGAGCTAGCACAAACCGTGTTTGATTTAGAGTTCCAAATACATGTATCCCTATAGGAGAAAACAGAGTGAAACCTCAAAATGAAACCGGTTACTGCCAACGAACGGTTTAACCTAGAAGAACGAAATTTGGCGAGATAAGTGGGATTGGAGTACTGATCATTACCTGAAAGTTTCATCAAGATTGGGTGAAAGAGTATTTGCTGAGATTTCAGGCAACTCGTAGTTTTTTTGGAAGCTTCGCAGGCCATTTCGATGAAAGTGATTCTCGCCAGTCTCTGCTTAGGGCTACATCAACAGCAATCAAACCATAGAGATAGAACTTGAAACTGGTTTATTTTGTCAAGTTTCAAAGAGCTAGCACAAACCGAGTTTGATTTAGAGTTCCAAATACATGTATCCCTATAGGAGAAAACAGAGTGAAACCTCAAAATGAAACCAGTTACAGCCAACGAACTGTTTAACCTAGAAGAACGAAATTTGGCGAGCCAAGTGGGATTGGTGTACTGATCATTACCTGAAAGTTTCATCAAGATTGGGTGAAAAAGTGTTTGCTGAGATTTCAGGCAACTCGTAGTTTTTGGGAAGCTTGGCAGGCCCTTTCCATGAAAGTGATTCTCGCCAGTGTCTGCTTACGGCTACATCAACAGCAAACAAAACATAGAGATAGAACTTGAAACTGCTTTATTGTGTCAAGTTTCAAAGAGCTAGCACAAACCGTGTTTGATTTAGAGTTCCAAATACATGTATCCCTATAGGAGAAAACACAGTGAAACCTCAAAATGAAACCGGTTACAGCCAATGAATGGTTTAAACTAGAAGAACGAAATTTGGCGAGCCAAGTGGGATTGGTGTACTGATCACTATCTGAAAGTATCATCAAGATTGGGTGAAAAAGTGTTTGCTGAGATTTCAGGCAACTAGTAGTTTTTTGGAAGATTGGCAGGCCCTTTCCATGAAAATGATTCTCGCCAGTCTCTGCTTAGGGCTACATCAACAGCAAACAAACCATAGAGACAGAACTTGAAACTGCTTTATTGTGTCAAGTTTCAAAGAGCTAGCACAAACCGTGTTTGATTTAGAGTTCCAAATACATGTATCCCTATAGGAGAAAACAGAGTGAAACCTCAAAATGAAACCGGTTACTGCCAACGAACGGTTTAACCTAGAAGAACGAAATTTGGCGAGCCAAGTGGGATTGGTGTACTGATCATTAACTGAAAATATCATCAAGATTGGGTCAAAAAGTGTTTGCTGAGATTTCAGGCAACTCGTAGTTTTTTGGAAGCTTGGCAGACCCTTTCCATGAAAGTGATTCTCGCCAGTCTCTGCTTAGGGCTACATCAACAGCAAACAAACCATAGACATAGAACTTGAAACTGCTTTATTGTGTCAAGTTTCAAAGAGCTAGCACAAGCCGTGTTTGATTTAGAGTTCCAAATACAGTATCCCTATAGGAGAAAACACAGTGAAACCTCAAAATGAAACGGGTTACAGCCAACGAACGGTTTAACCTAGAAGAACGAAATTTGGCGAGCCAAGTGGGATTTGTGTACTGATCACTACCTGAAAGTATCATCAAGATTGGGTGAAAAAGTGTTTGCTGAGATTTCAGGCTACTCGTAGTTTTTTGGAAGCTTGGCAGGCCCTTTTCATGAAAGTGATTCTCGCCAGTCTCTGCTTAGGGCTACATCAACAGCAAACAAACCATAGAGATAGAACTTGAAACTGCTTTATTGTGTCAAGTTTCAAAGAGCTAGCACAAACCGTGTTTGATTTAGAGTTCCAAATACATGTATCGCTATAGGAGAAAAAAGAGTGAAACCTCAAAATGAAACCGGTTACTGCCAACGAACGGTTTAACCTAGAAGAACGAAATTTGGCGAGCCAAGTGGGATTGGTGTACTGATCATTACCTGAAAGTTTCATCAAGATTGGGTGAAAAAGTGTTTGCTGAGATTTCAGGCAACTCGTAGTTTTTTGGACGCTTGGCAGGCCCTTTCCATGAAAGTTATTCTCCCCTGTCTCTGCTTACAGCTACATCAACAGCAAACAAACCATAGAGATAGAACTTGAAACTGCTTTATTTTGTCAAGTTTCAAAGAGCTAGCACAAACCGTGTTTGATTTAGAGTTCCAAATACATGTATCCCTATAGGAGAAAACAGAGTGAAACCTCAAAACGAAACAGGTTACTGCCAACGAACGGTTTAACCTAGAAGAACGGAATTTGGCGAGCCAAGTGAAACTTGTGTACTGATCATTACCTGAAAGTTTCATCAAGATTGGGTGAAAAAGTGTGTGCTGAGATTTCAGGCAACTCGTACTTTTTTGGAAGCTTGGCAGGCCCTTTCCATGAAAGTGATTCTCGCCAGTCTCTGCTTAGGGCTACATCAACAGCAAAAAAACCATAGAGATAGAACTTGAAACTGCTCTATTGTGTCAAGTTTCAAAGAGCTAGCACAAATCGTGTTTGATTTAGAGTTCCAAATACATGTATCCCATAGGAGAAAACAGAGTGAAACCTCAAAATGAAACCGGTTACTGCCAAAGAACGGTTTAGCCTAGAAGAACGAAATTTGGCGAGCCAAGTGGGATTTGTGTACTGATCACTACCTGAAAGTATCATCAAGATTGGGTGAAAAAGTGTTTGCTGAGATTTCAGGCAACTAGTAGTTTTTTGGAAGCTTGGCAGGCCCTTTCCATGAAAGTGATTCTCGCCAGTCTCTGCTTAGGGCTAGATCAACAGCCAACAAACCATAGAGATAGAACTTGAAACTGCTTTATTGTGTCAAGTTTCAAAGAGCTAGCACAAACCGTGTTTGATTTAGAGTTCCAAATACATGTATCCCTATAGGAGAAAACAGAGTGAAACCTCAAAATGAAACCGGTTACTGCCAATGAACGGTTTAACCTAGAAGAACGAAATTTGGCGAGCCAAGTGGGATTCTTGTATTGATCATTACTTGTAAGTTTCATCAAGATTGGGTGAAAAAGTATTTGCTGAGATTTCAGGCAACTTGTAGTTTTTTTGGAAGCTTCGCAGGCCCTTTCCATGAAAGTGATTCTCGCCAGTCTCTGCTTAGGGCTACATCAACAGCAAACAAACCATAGAGATAGAACTTGAAACTCCTTTATTTTGTCAATTTTTAAAGAGCTAGCACAAACCGTGTTTGATTTAGAGTTCCAAATACATGTATCCCTATAGGAGAAAACACAGTGAAACCTCAAAATGAAACCGGTTACAGCCAACGAACGGTTTAACCTAGAAGAACGAAATTTGGCGAGCCAAGTGGGATTTGTGTACTGATCACTACCTGAAAGTATCATCAAGATTGGGTGAAAAAGTGTTTGCTGAGATTTCAGGTAACTAGTAGTTTTTTGGAAGCTTGGCAGGCCCTTTCCATGAAAGTGATTCTCGCCAGTCTCTTCTTAGGGCTACATCAACAGCAAACAAACCATAGAGATAGAACTTGAAACTGCTTTATTGTGTCACGTTTCAAAGAGCTAGCACAAACCGTGTTTGATTTAGAGTTCCAAATACATGTATCCCTATAGGAGAAAACAGAGTGAAACCTCAAAATGAAACCGGTTACTGCCAACGAACGGTTTAACCTAGAAGAACGAAATTTGGCGAGATAAGTGGGATTGGAGTACTGATCATTACCTGAAAGTTTCATCAAGATTGGGTGAAAGAGTATTTGCTGAGATTTCAGGCAACTCGTAGTTTTTTTGGAAGCTTCGCAGGCCATTTCGATGAAAGTGATTCTCGCCAGTCTCTGCTTAGGGCTACATCAACAGCAATCAAACCATAGAGATAGAACTTGAAACTGGTTTATTTTGTCAAGTTTCAAAGAGCTAGCACAAACCGAGTTTGATTTAGAGTTCCAAATACATGTATCCCTATAGGAGAAAACAGAGTGAAACCTCAAAATGAAACCAGTTACAGCCAACGAACTGTTTAACCTAGAAGAACGAAATTTGGCGAGCCAAGTGGGATTGGTGTACTGATCATTACCTGAAAGTTTCATCAAGATTGGGTGAAAAAGTGTTTGCTGAGATTTCAGGCAACTCGTAGTTTTTGGGAAGCTTGGCAGGCCCTTTCCATGAAAGTGATTCTCGCCAGTGTCTGCTTACGGCTACATCAACAGCAAACAAAACATAGAGATAGAACTTGAAACTGCTTTATTGTGTCAAGTTTCAAAGAGCTAGCACAAACCGTGTTTGATTTAGAGTTCCAAATACATGTATCCCTATAGGAGAAAACACAGTGAAACCTCAAAATGAAACCGGTTACAGCCAATGAATGGTTTAAACTAGAAGAACGAAATTTGGCGAGCCAAGTGGGATTGGTGTACTGATCACTATCTGAAAGTATCATCAAGATTGGGTGAAAAAGTGTTTGCTGAGATTTCAGGCAACTAGTAGTTTTTTGGAAGATTGGCAGGCCCTTTCCATGAAAATGATTCTCGCCAGTCTCTGCTTAGGGCTACATCAACAGCAAACAAACCATAGAGACAGAACTTGAAACTGCTTTATTGTGTCAAGTTTCAAAGAGCTAGCACAAACCGTGTTTGATTTAGAGTTCCAAATACATGTATCCCTATAGGAGAAAACAGAGTGAAACCTCAAAATGAAACCGGTTACTGCCAACGAACGGTTTAACCTAGAAGAACGAAATTTGGCGAGCCAAGTGGGATTGGTGTACTGATCATTAACTGAAAATATCATCAAGATTGGGTCAAAAAGTGTTTGCTGAGATTTCAGGCAACTCGTAGTTTTTTGGAAGCTTGGCAGACCCTTTCCATGAAAGTGATTCTCGCCAGTCTCTGCTTAGGGCTACATCAACAGCAAACAAACCATAGACATAGAACTTGAAACTGCTTTATTGTGTCAAGTTTCAAAGAGCTAGCACAAGCCGTGTTTGATTTAGAGTTCCAAATACAGTATCCCTATAGGAGAAAACACAGTGAAACCTCAAAATGAAACCGGTTACAGCCAACGAACGGTTTAACCTAGAAGAACGAAATTTGGCGAGCCAAGTGGGATTTGTGTACTGATCACTACCTGAAAGTATCATCAAGATTGGGTGAAAAAGTGTTTGCTGAGATTTCAGGCTACTCGTAGTTTTTTGGAAGCTTGGCAGGCCCTTTTCATGAAAGTGATTCTCGCCAGTCTCTGCTTAGGGCTACATCAACAGCAAACAAACCATAGAGATAGAACTTGAAACTGCTTTATTGTGTCAAGTTTCAAAGAGCTAGCACAAACCGTGTTTGATTTAGAGTTCCAAATACATGTATCGCTATAGGAGAAAAAAGAGTGAAACCTCAAAATGAAACCGGTTACTGCCAACGAACGGTTTAACCTAGAAGAACGAAATTTGGCGAGCCAAGTGGGATTGGTGTACTGATCATTACCTGAAAGTTTCATCAAGATTGGGTGAAAAAGTGTTTGCTGAGATTTCAGGCAACTCGTAGTTTTTTGGACGCTTGGCAGGCCCTTTCCATGAAAGTTATTCTCCCCTGTCTCTGCTTACAGCTACATCAACAGCAAACAAACCATAGAGATAGAACTTGAAACTGCTTTATTTTGTCAAGTTTCAAAGAGCTAGCACAAACCGTGTTTGATTTAGAGTTCCAAATACATGTATCCCTATAGGAGAAAACAGAGTGAAACCTCAAAACGAAACAGGTTACTGCCAACGAACGGTTTAACCTAGAAGAACGGAATTTGGCGAGCCAAGTGAAACTTGTGTACTGATCATTACCTGAAAGTTTCATCAAGATTGGGTGAAAAAGTGTGTGCTGAGATTTCAGGCAACTCGTACTTTTTTGGAAGCTTGGCAGGCCCTTTCCATGAAAGTGATTCTCGCCAGTCTCTGCTTAGGGCTACATCAACAGCAAAAAAACCATAGAGATAGAACTTGAAACTGCTCTATTGTGTCAAGTTTCAAAGAGCTAGCACAAACCGTGTTTGATTTAGAGTTCCAAATACATGTATCCCATAGGAGAAAACAGAGTGAAACCTCAAAATGAAACCGGTTACTGCCAAAGAACGGTTTAACCTAGAAGAACGAAATTTGGCGAGCCAAGTGGGATTGGTGTACTGATTATTACCTGAAAGTATCATCAAGATTGGGTGAAAAAGTGTTTGCTGAGATTTCAGGCAACTAGTAGTTTTTTGGAAGCTTGGCAGGCCCTTTCCATGAAAGTGATTCTCGCCAGTCTCTGCTTAGGGCTACATCAACAGCAAACAAACCATAGAGATAGAACTTGAAACTGCTTTATTGTGTCAAGTTTCAAAGAGCTAGCACAAACCGTGTTTGATTTAGAGTTCCAAATCCATGTATCCCTATAGAAGAAAAAAGAATGAAACCTCAAAAGGAAACCGGTTACTGCCAAAGAACGGTCTAACCTAGAAGAACGAAATTTGGCGAGCCAAGTGGGATTGGTGTACTGATCATTACCTGAAAGTTTCATCAAGATTGGGTGAAAAAGTATTTGCTGAGATTTCAGGCAACTCGTAGTTTTTTGGAAGCTTGGAAGGCCCTTTCCATGAAAGTGATTCTCGCCAGTCTCTGCTTAGGGCTACATCAACAGCAAACAAACCATAGAGATAGAACTTGAAACTGCTTTATTGTGTCAAGTTTCAAAGAGCTAGCACAAACCGTGTTTGATTTAGAGTTCCAAATACATGTGTCCCTATAGGAGAAAACAGAGTGAAACCTCAAAGTGAAACCGGTTACTGCCAACGAACGGTTTAACCTAGAAGAACGAAATTTGGCGAGCCAAGTGGGATTGGTGTCCTGATCATTACCTGAAAGTTTCATCAAGATTGGGTGATAAAGTATTTGCTGAGATTTCAGGCAACTCCTAGTTGTTTTGGAAGCTTGGCAGGCCCTTTCTATGAAAGTGATTCTCGCCAGTCTCTGCTTAGGGCTACATCAGCAGCAAACAAACCATAGAGATAGAACTTGAAACTTCTTTATTGTGTCAAGTTTCAAAGAGCTAGCACAAACCGTGTTTGATTTAGAGTTCCAAATACATGTATCCCTATAGGTGAAAACACAGTGAAACCTCAAAATGAAACCGGTTACAGCCAATGAATGGTTTAACCTAGAAGAACGAAATTTGGTGAGCCACGTGGGATTGGTGTACTGATCACTATCTGAAAGTATCATCAAGATTGGTGAAAAAGTGTTTGCTGAGATTTCAGGCAACTCGTAGTTTTTTGGAAGCTTGGCAGGCCCTTTCCATGAAAGTGATTCTCGCCAGTCTCTGCTTAGGGCTACATCAACAGCAAACAAACCATAGAGATAGAACTTGAAACTTCTTTATTGTGTCAAGTTTCAAAGAGCTAGCACAAACCGTGTTTGATTTAGAGTTCCAAATACATGTATCCCTATAGGAGAAAACAGAGTGAAACCTCAAAATGAATCCGGTTACTGCCAACGAACGGTTTAACCTAGAAGAACGAAATTTGGCGAGCCAAGTGGGATTGGTGTACCGATCATTACCTGAAAGTTTCATCAAGATTGGGTGAAAAAGTGTTTGCTGAGATTTCTGGCAACTCGTAGTTTTTGGAAGCTTGGCAGGCCCTTTCCATGAAAGGGATTCTCGCCATTCTCCGCTTAGGGCTACATAAACAGCACACAAACCATAGAGACAGAACTTGAAACTGCTTTATTGTGTCAAATTTCAAAGAGCTAGCACAAACCGTGTTTGATTTAGAGTTCCAAATACATGTATCCCTATAGGAGAAAACAGAGTGAAACCTCAAAATGAAACCGGTTACTGCCAACGAACGGTCTAACCTAGAAGAACGAAATTTGGCGAGCCAAGTGGGATTGGTGTACTGATCATTACCTGAAAGTTTCATCAAGATTGGGTGAAAAAGTATTTGCTGAGATTTCAGGCAACTCGTAGTTTTTTGGAAGCTTGGCAGGCCCTTTCCATGAAAGTGATTCTCGCCAGTCTCTGCTTAGGGCTACATCAACAGCAAACAAACCATAGAGATAGAACTTGAAACTGCTTTATTGTGTCAAGTTTCAAAGAGCTAGCACAAACCGTGTTTGATTTAGAGTTCCAAATCCATGTATCCCTATAGGAGAAAAAAGAATGAAACCTCAAAACGAAACCGGTTACTGCCAACGAACGGTTTAACCTAGAAGAACGAAATTTGGCGAGCCAAGTGGGATTGGTGTACTGATCATTACCTGAAAGTTTCATCAAGATTGGGTGAAAAAGTGTTCGCTGAGATTTCAGGCAACTCGTAGTTTTTGGGAAGCTTGGCAGGCCCTTTCCATGAAAGTGATTCTCGCCAGTGTCTGCTTACGGCTACATCAACAGCAAACAAACCATAGAGATAGAACTTGAAACTGCTTTATTGTGTCAAGTTTCAAAGAGCTAGCACAAACCGTGTTTGATTTAGAGTTCCAAATACATGTATCCCTATAGGAGAAAACACAGTGAAACCTCAAAATGAAACCGGTTACAGCCAATGAATGGTTTAACTTAGAAGAACGATATTTGGCGAGCCAAGTGGGATTGGTGTACTGATCATTACCTGAAAGTTTCATCAAGATTGGGTGAAAAAGTATTTGCTGAGATATCAGGCAACTCATAGTTTTTTGGAAGCTTGGCAGGCCCTTTCCATGAAAGTGATTCTCGCCAGTCTCTGCTTAGGGCTAGATCAACAGCAAACAAACCATAGAGATAGAACTTGAAACTGCTTTATTGTGTCAAGTTTCAAAGAGTTAGCACAAACCGTGTTTTATTTAGAGTTCCAAATCCATGTATCCCTATAGAAGAAAAAAGAATGAAACCTCAAAAGGAAACCGGTTACTGCCAAAGAACGGTCTAACCTAGAAGAACGAAATTTGGCGAGCCAAGTGGGATTGGTGTACTGATCATTACCTGAAAGTTTCATCAAGATTGGGTGAAAAAGTATTTGCTGAGATTTCAGGCAACTCGTAGTTTTTTGGAAGCTTGGCAGGCCCTTTCCATGAAAGTGATTCTCGCCAGTCTCTGCTTAGGGCTACATCAACAGCTAACAAACCATAGAGATAGAACTTGAAACTGCTTTATTGTGTCAAGTTTCAAAGAGCTAGCACAAACCGTGTTTGATTTAGAGTTCCAAATACATGTGTCCCTATAGGAGAAAACAGAGTGAAACCTCAAAATGAAACCGGTTACTGCCAACGAACGGTTTAACCTAGAAGAACGAAATTTGGCGAGCCAAGTGGGATTGGTGTACTGATCATTACCTGAAAGTTTCATCAAGATTGGGTGATAAAGTATTTGCTGAGATTTCAGGCAACTCCTAGTTGTTTTGGAAGCTTGGCAGGCCCTTTCCATGAAAGTGATTCTCGCCAGTCTCTGCTTAGGGCTACATCAGCAGCAAACAAACCATAGAGATAGAACTTGAAACTGCTTTATTGTGTCAAGTTTCAAAGAGCTAGCACAAACCGTGTTTGATTTAGAGTTCCAAATACATGTATCCCTATAGGTGAAAACACAGTGAAACCTCAAAATGAAACCGGTTACAGCCAATGAATGGTTTAACCTAGAAGAACGAAATTTGGTGAGCCACGTGGGATTGGTGTACTGATCACTATCTGAAAGTATCATCAAGATTGGTGAAAAAGTGTTTGCTGAGATTTCAGGCAACTCGTAGTTTTTTGGAAGCTTGGCAGGCCCTTTCCATGAAAGTGATTCTCGCCAGTCTCTGCTTAGGGCTACATCAACAGCAAACAAACCATAGAGATAGAACTTGAAACTGCTTTATTGTGTCAAGTTTCAAAGAGCTAGCACAAACCGTGTTTGATTTAGAGTTCCAAATACATGTATCCCTATAGGAGAAAACAGAGTGAAACCTCAAAATGAAACCGGTTATTGCCAACGAACGGTTTAACCTAGAAGAACGAAATTTGGCGAGCCAAGTGGGATTGGTGTACTGATCATTACCTGAAAGTTTCATCAAGATTGGGTGAAAAAGTGTGTGCTGAGATTTCTGGCAACTCGTACTTTTTTGGAAGCTTGGCAGGCCCTTTCCATGAAAGTGATTCTCGCCAGTCTCTGCTTAGGGCTACATCAACAGCAAACAAACCATAGAGATAGAACTTGAAACTGCTTTATTGTGTCAAGTTTCAAAGAGCTAGCACAAACCGTGTTTGATTTAGAGTTCCAAATACATGTATCCCTATAGGAGAAAACAGAGTGAAACCTCAAAATGAAACCGGTTACTGCCAACGAACGGTTTAACCTAGAAGAACGAAATTTGGCGAGCCAAGTGGGATTGGTGTACTGATCATTACCTGAAAGTATCATCAAGATTGGGTGAAAAAGTGTTTGCTGAGATTTCAGGCAACTCGTAGTTTTTTGGAAGCTTGGCAGGCCCTTTCCATGAAAGTGATTCTCGCCAGTCTCTGCTTAGGGCTACATCAACAGCAAACAAACCATAGAGATAGAACTTGAAACTGCTTTATTGTGTCAAGTTTCAAAGAGCTAGCACAAACCGTGTTTGATTTAGAGTTCCAAATCCATGTATCCCTATAGGAGAAAAAAGAATGAAACCTCAAAAGGAAACCGGTTACTGCCAACGAACGGTTTAACCTAGAAGACCGGAATTTGGCGAGCCAAGTGGGATTGGTGTACTGATCACTATCTGAAAGTATCATCAAGATTGGGTGAAAAAGTGTTTGCTGAGATTTCAGGCAACTCGTAATTTTTTGGAAGCCTGGCAGGCCCTTTCCATGAAAGTGATTCTCGCCAGTCTCTGCTTAGGGCTACATCAACAGCAAACAAACCATAGAGATAGAACTTGAAACTGCTTTATTGTGTCAACTTTCAAAGAGCTAGCACAAACCGTGTTTGATTTACAGTTCCAAATACATGTATCCCTATAGGAGAAAACAGAGTGAAACCTCAAAATGAAACCGGTTACAGCCAATGAATGGTATAACCTAGAAGAACGAAATTTGGTGAGCCAAGTGGGATTCGTGTACTGATCACTACCTGAAAGTATCATCAAGATTGGGTGAAAAAGTGTTTGCTGAGATTTAAGGCAACTAGTAGTTTTTTGGAAGCTTGGCAGGCCCTTTCCATGAAAGTGATTCTCGCCAGTCTCTGCTTAGGGCTACATCAACAGCAAATAAACCATAGAGATAGAACGTGAAACTGCTTTATTGTGTCAAGTTTCAAAGAGCTAGCACAAACCGTGTTTGATTTAGAGTTCCAAATACATATATCCCTATAGGAGAAAAAAGATTTAAACCTCAAAACGAAACCGGTTACTGCCAACGAACGGTTTAACCTAGAAGAAAGAAATTTGGCGAGCCAAGTGGGATTGGTGTACTGAATATTACCTGAAAGTTTCATCAAGATTGGGTGAAAAAGTGTGTGCTGAGATTTCAGGCAACTTATAGTTTTTTGGAAGCTTGGCAGGCCTTTCCATGAAAGTGATTCTCGCCAGTCTCTGCTTAGGGCTACATCAACAGCAAACAAACCATAGAGATAGAACTTGAAACTGCTTTATTGTGTCCAGTATCAAAGAGCTAGCACAAACCGTGTTTGATTTAGAGTTCCAAATACATGTATCCCTATAGGAGAAAACAGAGTGAAACCTCAAAATGAAACCTGTTACTGCCAACGAACGATTTAACCTAGAAGAACGAAATTTGGCAAGCCAAGTGGGATTGGTGTACTGATCATTACCTGAAAGTTTCATAAAGATTGGGTGAAAAAGTGTGTGCTTAGATTTCAGGCAACTCGTACTTTTTTGGAAGCTTGGCAGGCCTTTTCCATGAAAGTGATTCTCGCCAGTCTCTGCTTAGGGCTACATCAACAGCAAACAAACCATAGAGATAGAACTTGAAACTGCTTTATTGTGTCAAGTTTCAAAGAGCTAGCACAAACCGTGTTTGATTTAGAGTTCCAAATACATGTATCTCTATAGAAGAAAACAGAGTGAAACCTCAAAATGAAACCGGTTACTGCCAATGAACGGTTTAAACCTAGAAGAACGAAATTTGGCAAGCCAAGTAAGATTGGTGTACTTATCATTACCTGAAAGTTTCATCAAGATTGGGTGAAAAAGTGTTTGCTGAGATTTCAGGCAACTCGTTGTTTTTTTGAAGCTTGGCAGTCTCTTTCCATGAAAGTGATTCTCGCCAGTCTCTGCTTAGGGATACATCAACAGCAAACAAACCATAGAGATAGAACTTGAAACTGCTTTATTGTGTCAAGTTTCAAAGAGCTAGCACAAACCGTGTTTGATTTAGAGTTCCAAATACATGTATCCCTATAGGAGAAAACAGAGTGAAACCTCAATACGAAACCGGTTACTGCAAACGAATGGTTTAACCTAGAAGAACGAAATTTGGCGAGCCAAGTGGGATTGGTGTACTAATCATTACCTGAAAGTTTCATCAAGATTGGGTGAAAAAGTGTTTGCTTAGATTTCAGGCAACTCGTAGTTTTTTGGAAGCTTGGCAGGCCCTTTCCATGAAAGTGATTCTCGCCAGTCTCTGCTTAGGGCTACATCAACAGCAAAAAAACCATAGAGACAGAACTTGAAACTGCTTTATTGTGTCAAGTTTCAAAGAGCTAGCACAAACCGTGTTTGATTTAGAGTTCCAAATACATGTATCCCTATAGGAGAAAACAGAGTGAAACCTCAAAATGAAACCGGTTACTGCCAACGAACGGTTTAACCTAGAAGAACGAAATTTGGCGAGCCAAGTGGGATTGGTGTACTGATCATTACCTGAAAGTTTCATCAAGTTTGGGTGAAAAAGTGTTTGCTGAGATTTCAGGCAACTCGTAGTTTTTTTGAAGCTTGGCAGTCTCTTTCCATGAAAGTGATTCTCGCCAGTCTCTGCTTAGGGATACATCAACAGCAAACAAACCATAGAGATAGAACTTGAAACTGCTTTATTGTGTCAAGTTTCAAAGAGCTAGCACAAACCGTGTTTGATTTAGAGTTCCAAATGCATATATCCCTATAGGAGAAAAAAGAGTGAAACCTCAAAACGAAACCGGTTACTGCCAACGAATGGTTTAAACTAGAAGAACGAAATTTGGCGAGCCAAGTGGGATTGGTGTACTGATCATTACCTGAAAGTTTCATCAAGATTGGGTGAAAAAGTGTGTGCTGAGATTTCAGGCAACTCGTAGTTTTTTGGAAGCTTGGCAGGCCCTTTCCATGAAAGTGATTCTCGCCAGTCTCTGCTTAGGGCTACATCAACAGCAAACAAACCATAGAGATAGAACTTGAAACTGCTTTATTGTGTCAAGTTTCAAAGAGCTAGCACAAACCGTGTTTGATTTAGAGTTCCAAATACATGTATCCCTATAGGAGAACACAGAGTGAAACCTCAAAATGAAACCGGTTACTGCCAACAAATGGTTTAACCTAGAAGAAGGAAATTTTGCGAGCCAAGTGGGATTGGTGTACTGATCATTACCTGAAAGTTTCATCAATATTGGGTGAAAAAGTGTTTGCTGAGATTTCAGGCAACTCGCAGTTTTTTGGAAGCTTGGCAGGCCCTTTCCATGAAAGTGATTCTCGCCAGTCTCTGCTTAGGGCTACATCAACAGCAAACAAACCATAGAGATAGAACTTGAAACTGCTTTATTGTGTCAAGTTTCAAAGAGCTAGCACAAACCGTGTTTGATTTAGAGTTCCAAATACATGTATCCCTATAGGAGAAAACAGAGTGAAACCTCAAAATGAAACCGGTTACTGCCAATGAACGGTTTAACCTAGAAGAACGAAATTTGGCGAGTCAAGTGGGATTGGTGTACTGATCATTACCTGAAAGTTTCATCAAGATTGGGGGAAAAAGTGTGTGCTGAGATTTCAGGCAACTCGTAGTTTTTTGGAAGCTTGGCAGGCCCTTTCCATGAAAGTGATTCTCGCCAGTCTCTGCTTAGGGCTACATCAACAGCAAACAAACCATAGAGATAGAACTTGAAACTGCTTTATTGTGTCAAGTTTCAAAGAGCTAACACAAACCGTGTTTGATTTAGAGTTCCAAATACATGTATCCCTATAGGAGAAAACAGAGTGAAACCTCAAAATGAAACCGGTTACTGCCAACGAACGGTTTAACCTAGAAGAACGAAATTTGGCGAGCCAAGTGGGATTGGTGTACTGATCATTACCTGAAAGTATCATCAAGATTGGGTGAAAAAGTGTTTGCTGAGATTTCAGGCAACTCGTAGTTTTTTGGAAGCTTGGCAGGCCCTTTCCATGAAAGTGATTCTTGCCATTCTCTTCTTAGGGCTACAGCAACAGCAAAGAAACCATAGAGATAGAACTTGAAACTGCTTTATTTTGTCAAGTTTCAAAGAGCTAGCACAAACCGTGTTTGATTTAGAGTTCCAAATACATGTATCCCTATAGGAGAAAACAGAGTGAAACCTCAAAATGAAACCGGTTACTGCCAACGAACGGTTTAACCTAGAAGAACGAAATTTGGCGAGCCAAGTGGGATTGGTGTACTGATCATTACCTGAAAGTATCATCAAGATTGGGTGAAAAAGTGTTTGCTGAGATTTCAGGAAACTCGTAGTTTTTTGGAAGCTTGGCAGGCCCTTTCCATGAAAGTGATTCTCGCCATTCTCTTCTTAGTGCTACATCAACAGCAAACAAACCATAGAGATAGAACTTGAAACTGCTTTATTGTGTCAAGTTTCAAAGAGCTAGCACAAACCGTGTTTGATTTAGAGTTCCAAATACATGTATCCCTATAGGAGAAAACAGAGTGAAACCTCAAAATGAAACCGGTTACTGCCAACGAACGGTTTAACCTAGAAGAACGAAATTTGGCGAGCCAAGTGGGATTGGTGTACTTATCATTACCTGAAAGTTTCATCAAGATTGGGTGAAAAAGTGTTTGCTGAGATTTCAGGCAACTCATAGTTTTTTGGAAGCTTGGCAGGCCCTTTCCATGAAAGTGATTCTCGCCAGTCTCTGCTTAGGGCTACATCAACAGTAAACAAACAATAGAGATAGAACTTGAAACTGCTTTATTGTGTCAAGTTTCAAAGAGTTAGCACAAACCGTGTTTGATTTAGAGTTCCAAACACATGTATCCCTATAGGAGAAAACAGAGTGAAAACTCAAAATGAAACCGGTTACTGCCAACGAGCGGTTTAACCTAGAAGAACGAAATTTGGCGAGCCAAGTGGGATTGGTGTACTGATCATTACCTGACAGTTTCATCAAGATTGGGGGAAAAAGTGTGTGCTGAGATTTGTGGAAACTCGTAGTTTTTTGGAAGCTTGGCAGGCCCTTTCCATGAAAGTGATTCTCGCCAGTCTCTGCTTAGGGCTACATCAACAGCAAACAAACCATAGAGATAGAACTTGAAACTGCTTTATTGTGTCAAGTTTCAAAGAGCTAACACAAACCGTGTTTGATTTAGAGTTCCAAATACATGTATCCCTATAGGAGAAATCAGAGTGAAACCTCAAAATAAAACCGGTTACTGCCAACGAACGGTTCAACCTAGAAGAACGAAATTTGGCGAGCCAAGTGAGATTGGTGTACTGATCATTACCTGAAAGTATCATCAAGATTGGGTGAAAAAGTGTTTGCTGAGATTTCAGGCAACTCGTAGTTTTTTGGAAGCTTGACAGGCCCTTTCCATGAACGTGATTCTCGCCATTCTCTTCTTAGGGCTACATCAACAGCAAAGAAACCATAGAGATAGAACTTGAAACTGCTTTATTTTGTCAAGTTTCAAAGAGCTAGCACAAACCGTGTTTGATTTAGAGTTCCAAATACATGTATCCCTATAGGAGAAAACAGAGTGAAACCTCAAAATGAAACCGGTTACTGCCAACGAACGGTTTAACCTAGAAGAAAGAAATTTGGCGAGCCAAGTGGGATTGGTGTACTGATCATTACCTGAAAGTATCATCAAGATTGGGTGAAAAAGTGTTTGCTGAGATTTCAGGAAACTCGTAGTTTTTTGGAAGCTTGGCAGGCCCTTTCCATGAAAGTGATTCTCGCCATTATCTTCTTAGGGCTACATCAACAGCAAACAAACCGTAGAGATAGAACTTGAAACTGCTTTATTGTGTCAAGTTTCAAAGAGCTAGCACAAACCGTGTTTGCTTTAGAGTTCCAAATACATGTATCCCTATAGGAGAAAACAGAGTGAAACCTCAAAATGAAACCAGTTACTGCCAAAGAACGGTTTAACCTAGAAGAAAGAAATTTGGCGAGCCAAGTGGGATTGGTGTACTGATCATTACCTGAAAGTTTCATCAAGATTGGGTGAAAAAGTGTGTGCTGAGATTTCAGGCAACTCGTAGTTTTTTGGAAGCTTGGCAGGCCCTTTCCATGAAAGTGATTCTCGCCAGTCTCTGCTTAGGGCTACATCAACAGCAAACAAACCATAGAGATAGAACTTGAAACTGCTTTATTGTGTCAAGTTTCAAAGAGCTAGCACAAACCGTGTTTGATTTAGAGTTCCAAATACATGTATCTCTATAGGAGAAAACAGAGTGAAACCTCAAAATGAAACCGGTTACTGCCAACGAACGGTTTAACCTAGAAGAACGAAATTTGGAAGCCAAGTGGGATTGGTGTACTGATCATTACCTGACAGTTTCATGAAGATTGGGTGAAAAATGTGTGCTGAGATTTCAGGCAACACGTAGTTTTTTGGAAGCTTGGCAGGCCCTTTCCATGAAAGTGATTCTCGCCAGTCTCTGCTTAGGGCTACATCAACAGCGAACAAATCATAGAGATAGAACTTGAAACTGCTTTATTGTGTCAAGTTTCAAAGAGCTAGCACAAACCGTGTTTGATTTAGAGTTCCAAATACATGTATCCCTATAGGAGAAAACAGAGTGAAACCTTAAAATGAAACCGGTTACTGCCAACGAACGGTTTAACCTAGAAGAACGAAATTTGGCGAGCCAAGTGGGATTGGTGTACTGATCATTACCTGAAAGTATCATCAAGATTGGGTGAAAAAGTGTGTGCTGAGATTTCAGGCAACTCGTAGTTTTTTGGAAGCTTGGCATGCCCTTTCCATGAAAGTGATTCTCGCCATTCTCTTATTAGGGCTACATCAACAGCAAACAAACCATAGAGATAGAACTTGAAACTGCTTTATTGTGTCAAGTTTCAAAGAGCTAGCACAAACCGTGTTTGATTTAGAGTTCCAAATACATGTATCCCTATAGGAGAAAACAGAGTGAAACCTCAAAATGAAACCTGTTACTACCAACGAACGGTTTAACATAGAAGAACGAAATTTGGCGAACCAAGTGGGATTGGTGTACTGATCATTACCTGAAAGTTTCATCAAGATTGGGTGAAAAAGTGTTTGCTGAGATTTAAGGCAACTCGTAGTTTTTTGGAAGCTTGGCAGGCCCTTTCCATGAAAGTGATTCTCGCCAGTCTCTGCTTAGGGCTACATCAACAGCAAACAAACCATAGAGATAGAACTTGAAACTGCTCTATTGTGTCAAGTTTCAAAGAGCTAGCACAAACCGTGTTTGATTTAGAGTTCCAAATACATGTATCCCTATAGGAGAAAACAGAGTGAAACCTCAAAATGAAACCGGTTACTGCCAACGAACGGTTTAACCTAGAAGAACGAAATTTGGCGAGCCAAGTGGGATTGGTGTACTGCTCATTACCTGAACGTTTCATCAAGGTTGGGTGAAAAAGTGTTTGCTGAGATTTCAGGCAACTCGTAGTTTTTTGGATGCTTGGCAGGCCCTTTCCATGAAAGTGATTCTCCCCAGTCTCTTCTTAGGGCTACATCAACAGCAAACAAACCATAGAGAGAGAACTTGAAACTGCTTTATTGTGTCAAGTTTCAAAGAGCTAGCACAAACCGTGTTTGATTTAGAGTTCCAAATACATGTATCCCTATAGGAGAAAACAGAGTGAAAACTCAAAATGAAACCGGTTACTGCCAACGAACGGTTTAACCTAGAAGAACGAAATTTGGCGAGCCAAGTGGGATTGGTGTACTTATCATTACCTGACAGTTTCATCAAGATTGGGGGAAAAAGAGTGTGCTGAGATTTGTGGAAACTCGTAGTTTTTTGGAAGCATGGCAGGCCCTTTCCATGAAAGTGATTCTCGCCAGTCTGTGCTTAGGGCTACATCAACAGCAAACAAACCATAGAGATAGAACTTGAAACTGCTTTATTGTGTCAAGTTTCAAAGAGCTAGCACAAACCGTGTTTGATTTAGAGTTCCAAATACATGTATCCCTATAGGGGAAAACAGACTGAAACCTCAAAATGAAACCGGTTACTGCCAACGAACGGTTTAACCTAGAAGAACGAAATTTGGCGAGCCAAGTGGGGTTGGTGTACTGATCATTACCTGAAAGTTTCATCAAGATTGGGTGAAAAAGTGTTTGCTGAGATTTCAGGCAACTCGTAGTTTTTTGGAAGCTTGGCAGGCCCTTTCCATGAAAGTGATTCTCGCCAGTATCTGCTTAGGGCTACATCAACAGCAAACAAACCATAGAGATAGAACTTGAAACTGCTTTATTGTGTCAAGTTTCAAAGAGTTAGCACAAACCGTGTTTGATTTAGAGTTCCAAATACATGTATCCCTATAGGAGAAAACAGAGTGAAAACTCAAAATGAAACCGGTTACTGCCAACGAGTGGTTTAACCTAGAAGAACGAAATTTGGCGAGCCAAGTGGGATTGGTGTACTGATCATTAACTGAAAGTTTCATCAAAATTGGGGGAAAAAGTGTGTGCTGAGATTTGTGGAAACTCGTAGTTTTTTGGAAGCTTGGCAGGCCCTTTCCATGAAAGTGATTCTCGCCAGTCTCTGCTTAGGGCTACATCAACAGCAAACAAACCATAGAGATAGAACTTGAATCTGCTTTATTGTGTTAAGTTTCAAAGAGCTAACACAAACCGTGTTTGATTTAGAGTTCCAAATACATGTATCCCTATAGGAGAAAACAGAGTGAAACCTCAAAATGAAACCGGTTACTGCCAACGAACGGTTTAACCTAGAAGAACGAAATTTGGCGAGCCAAGTGGGATTGGTGTACTGATCATTACCTGAAAGTATCATCAAGATTGGGTGAAAAAGTGTTTGCTGAGATTTCAGGCAACTCGTAGTTTTTTGGAAGCTTGGCAGGCCCTTTCCATGAAAGTGATTCTCGCCATTCTCTTCTTAGGGCTACAGCAACAGCAAAGAAACCATAGAGATAGAACTTGAAACTGCTTTATTTTGTCAAGTTTCAAAGAGCTAGCACAAACCGTGTTTGATTTAGAGTTCCAAATACATGTATCCCTATAGGAGAAAACAGAGTGAAACCTCAAAATGAAACCGGTTACTGCCAACGAACGGTTTAACCTAGAAGAAAGAAATTTGGCGAGCCAAGTGGGATTGGTGTACTGATCATTACCTGAAAGTATCATCAAGATTGGGTGAAAAAGTGTTTGCTGAGATTTCAGGAAACTCGTAGTTTTTTGGAAGCTTGGCCGGCACTTTCCATGAAAGTGATTCTCGCCATTCTCTTCTTAGGGCTACATCAACAGCAAACAAACCATAGAGATAGAACTTGAAACTGCTTTATTGTGTCAAGTTTCAAAGAGCTAGCACAAACCGTGTTTGCTTTAGAGTTCCAAATACATGTATCCCTATAGGAGAAAACAGAGTGAAACCTCAAAATGAAACCGGTTACTGCCAAAGAACGGTTTAACCTAGAAGAACGAAATTTGGCGAGCCAAGTGGGATTGGTGTACTGATCATTACCTGAAAGTTTCATCAAGATTGGGTGAAAAAGTGTGTGCTGAGATTTCAGGAAAGTCGTAGTTTTTTGGAAGCTTGGCAGGCCCTTTCCATGAAAGTGATTCTCGCCAGTCTCTGCTTAGGGCTACATCAACAGCAAACAAACCATAGAGATAGAACTTGAAACTGCTTTATTGTGTCAAGTTTCAAAGAGCTAGCACAAACCGTGTTTGATTTAGAGTTCCAAATACATGTATCTCTATAGGAGAAAACAGAGTGAAACCTCAAAATGAAACCGGTTACTGCCAACGAACGGTTTAACCTAGAAGAACGAAATTTGGAAGCCAAGTGGGATTGGTGTACTGATCATTACCTGACAGTTTCATCAAGATTGGGTGAAAAATGTGTGCTGAGATTTCAGGCAACTCGTAGTTTTTTGGAAGCTTGGCAGGCCCTTTCCATGAAAGTGATTCTCGCCAGTCTCTGCTTAGGGCTACATCAACAGCAAACAAACCATAGAGATAGAACTTGAAACTGCTTTATTGTGTCAAGTTTCAAAGAGCTAGCACAAACCGTGTTTGATTTAGAGTTCCAAATACATGTATCCCTATAGGAGAAAACAGAGTGAAACCTCAAAATGAAACCGGTTACTGCCAACGAACGGTTTAACCTAGAAGAAAGAAATTTGGCGAGCCAAGTGGGATTGGTGTACTGATCATTACCTGAAAGTATCATCAAGATTGGGTGAAAAAGTGTTTGCTGAGATTTCAGGAAACTCGTAGTTTTTTGGAAGCTTGGCAGGCACTTTCCATGAAAGTGATTCTCGCCATTCTCTTCTTAGGGCTACATCAACAGCAAACAAACCGTAGAGATAGAACTTGAAACTGCTTTATTGTGTCAAGTTTCAAAGAGCTAGCACAAACCGTGTTTGCTTTAGAGTTCCAAATACATGTATCCCTATAGGAGAAAACACAGTGAAACCTCAAAATGAAACCGGTTACTGCCAAAGAACGGTTTAACCTAGAAGAACGAAATTTGGCGAGCCAAGTGGGATTGGTGTACTGATCATTACCTGAAAGTTTCATCA
>NW_027524281.1:0-33973 GCF_052094955.1 Ictidomys tridecemlineatus | reverse complement strand
GTTGGAGACTGGGGAGCAGGCAGGACTCCTACAGAGAGCAGAGATTGGTTGCTGCGGTGCAAAAGCACTGTTACAGAGAGCCGAATTTGGAAACTGAAGTGCAGAAGGACTGTTACAGAAAGCAGAGTTTGGAGACTGGGGTGCACAAGGATTGTTGCAGAGAGCAGAGTTTTCAGACTAAGGTTAAAAAGAACTGTTGCAGAGCACAGATGTTGGAGACTCGGGTGCCGAAGGACTTTTGTAGAGAACAGAGGTTGGATAATGGGGTGCAAAAGGATTGTTGCAGAGAGCAGAGGTTTGAGACTGTGGTGCAGAATTATTGTTATAGAGAGAAGAGTTTGGAGACGGGTGCACAATGACTGTTACAGATAGCAGAGTTTGGAGACTGGGGTTTAGAAGGACTGTTACAGAAAGCAGACGTTTGAGACTTGGGTGCAGAAGGACCTTTACAGAGAGCAGATTTTGGAGACTGCACTACAGGAGGTCTGTTAAAGAGAGCAGAGTTTGGAGACTGGTGTGGGTAAGGACTATTTCAGAGTGCAGACCTTGGAGACTGGGGTGCAGAAGAACTGTTGCAGAGAGCAGAGTTTAAAGACTGGGGTGAAGAAAACTGTCGCAGAGAGCAGAGGTTGGAGACTGAGGTGCAGAAGGAATATTGAAGAGAGCATAGGTTGGAAACTGTGGTGCAGAAGGAAAGATACAGAAAGGAGAGGTTGGAGACTGTGGTGCAGAAAAAAAGTTACAGAGAGCAGAGGTTGTGGACTGCGGTACAGAAGGAATGTTACAGAGAGCAGATTTGGAGACTGGGGAGCAGAAGGACTGTTACAGAGAGTAGAGGTTGGAGACTGGAAAGCAGAAGGACTGTTACAGAGAGCAGAGGTTTGAGACTGGAAAGCAGGAAGACTGTTACAGAGTGCAGATTTAGAAACTGGGGTGCAAAAGGATCTTACAGAGAGCACAGGTTGGAGGCTGGGGTGCAGAAGCACTGTTAAAGAGAGCCGATTTTAGAGACTGAGGTACAGAAAAACTATTACAGAAAGCAGATTTTGGAGACTGGGGTGCACAAAGATCATTGCAGAGAGCAGAGTTTTCAGACTGAGCTTTAGAAAGACTGTTGCAGAGAGCAGATGTTAGAGACTGGAGTGCAAAATGACTTTTGCAGAGAGCAGAGGTTGGAGAATGGGTTGCAAAAGAATCGTTACAGAGAGCAGAGGTTGGAGACTGGGGTGCCGAAGGACCCTTACACAGAGCAGAGTTTAGAGATGCGCGAAAGAAGGACTGTTACAGAGAGCAGAGGTTGGAGACTGTGGTAAAGAATGAGTGTTACAGAGAGCAGAGGTTGGAGACTACGGAGCAGAAAGACAGTTACAGAGAGAAGAGATTGGAGACAGGGGAGCAGGAGAAATATTACAGAGAGCAGAGTTGTGAAACTGGGGTGCAGAAGGATTTTACAGAGAGCAGAGGTTGGAGACTGAGGTGCAGAAAAACTTTTACAGAAAGTAGAGTTTAAAGACTGGGGTTCACAAGGATCGTTGCAGAGAGCAGAGTTCTCAGACTGAGATGCAGAAGAACTGTTGTAGGGAGCAGATTTTGTAGACTGGGGTGAAGAACGTCTTTTGCAGAGAGAAGAGTTTGGAGACTGCGGTGCAGAAAGATTGTTACAAAGAAAAGAGTTTGGAGACTGTGGTGGAGAAGGACTATTGCAGAGATCAGAGTTTGGTAACTGAGGTGAAGAATGATTGTTACAGAGAACAGAAGTTTGACCCTGGGCTGCAGTAGGACTATTGCAGAGAGCAGAGGTTGGAGACTGGTGTGCAGAAGGACTGTTGCAGAGAGCAGAAGTTGGAGACTGGTGTGCAGAAGGATCGTTGCAGATAGCAGAAGTTTGAGACTAGGGTGCAGAAGCACTCTTACAGAGAGTAGACTTTCGAAACTGAGGTGCAGATGGATCGTTGCAGAGAGCTGAGTTTTGAGACAGAGGTGCAAAAGGACTGTTACAGAGAGCAGAGATTGGAGACTGGGGTGCAGAAGGATCCTTGTAGAAAACAGAGTTTTAAGACTGACTTGCAGAAGAACTCTTAAAGAGAGCAGAGTTTATAGACAAAGTTGCATAAAAATCTTACTGAGAGCAGAGGTTGTAGAGCGAGGTGCAGCAGGACTTTTACAGAGAGCAGAGGTTGGAGACTGGGGTGCAGAAGGACTTTTGCATAGAGCAAATGTTGGACACTGGGGTGCAGAAGGATCGTTGTAGAGAGCAAAATTTTGAGACTGGGAAGCAGAAGGAATTTTAGAGAGAACAGAGTTGGGAGTCTGGGTTGCAGAAGCCCTGTTACAGAGAGCAGAGTATGGAGAAGGTGTTCAGAAGTACTTTTACATGGAGTAGTTTTTGGAGACTGAGGTGCAGAAGGACCGTTGCAGAGAACAGAGGTTGGAGACTGAGGTGCAGAAGGATTGTTACATAGAGCAGAGGTTGGAGACTGGGATGCAGAGGGACTGTTGTAGAGAGAACAGGCTGGACACTGGGGTGTATAAGGACTGTTGCTGAGAGCACAGGTTAAGATTGGGGTGCAGAACGACTGTTGCAGAGAGCAGAGGTTTGAGACTGGGTTACTGTAGGACTGTTACAGAGGAAGAGGTTGGAGATTTGGTGCAGAAGGACTGTTGCAGAGAGCAGATGTTGGAGACTGGGATTCAGAAGAACTGTTGTAGATAGCAGAGTTTGGAAACTGGGGTGAAGAAGGACTGTTGCAGCGAGCAGGTGTTGGAGACTTGGGTGCAGAAGGACTTTTGAAGAGAATAGAATTTGACGGCTGAGGTGCAGAAGGAGTTTTTCAGATAGCAGAGGTTGGAGATGGTGCTCAGAAGGACTGATACAGTAAGCAGAGTTTGGAGAATGGGGTGCAGAAGGACTGTTACAGAGAGCAGAGTTTGTAGACTGAGGTGCAGAAGCAGTGTTACAGAGAGCAGAGGTTGGATAATAAGGTGCAAAAGGCCTGTTACAGAGACCAGAGGTTGGAGACTGGGGTGCAGAAGGACTCTTACAGAAAGCAGGGTTTGGAGATAGGGTTGCAGAAAGATCTTACAGAGAGCAGAGGTTGGAGACTGAGGTACAGCAGGACTGTTACAGAGAGCAGAGGTTGGACACTGGGGTGCAGAATGATCCTTGGAGAGAACAGAGTTTTCAGACTGAGGTGCAGAAGGACTGTTGCAGAGCAGAGTTTGGACACTGAGGTTTAGAAGGACTGTTACAGAGAACAGAGATTGGAGACTGGGGTGCAGAAGAACCGTTACAGAGAGGAGATTTTCGATACTGCACCACTGGAGGACTGTTACAGAGAGCAGAGTTTGGAGACTAGTGTGGAGAAGGACTGTTGCAGAGAGCAGAGGATGGAAACTGGGGTGGGGAAAGATCGTTGTAGAGAGCAGAGTATTGATACTGGTGTGCAGAAGGACTGTTACAGAGAACAGAGTTTGGAGAAGGGATGCAGAAGGACTGTTATAGAGGGTAGAGTTTGAGACTGAGGTGCAACAGGAGTATTACAGAGAGCAGAGTTTGGAGACTGGGGTGCAGAAGGATCATTGCAGAGAACAGCGTCTTCAGACTGAGGTGCAGAAGGACTGTTACCAAGAGCAGAGGATAGAGATTGAAGTACAGAAGGACTGTTTCAGAGTGCAGAGTTTGGAGACTGGGATGCACAAGGATCATTGCAGAGAGCAGATTTTTCAGACTGAGGTGCAGAAGGACTGTTGCAGAGAGCAGAGGTTGGAGACTCGGGTGCAGAAAGACTTTTTCAGAGAGCAGATGTTGGAGACCGGGGCAAAAACGATTGTGGCAGGGAGAAGAGGTTAGATACTGAGGTGCTTAAGGACTCTTGCAGACAACAGAGGTTGGAGAATGGGGTGCAAAAGGACCATTGCAGAGAGCAGAGTTTGGAGACTGCGGTACAGAACGACAGTTAGAGAGAGCACAGGTTGGAGACTGCGGTAGAGAAGGACTGTTACAGAGAACAGAGGTTGCAAACTGGGTACCAGAAGGACTGTTACAGAGAGCAGAGTTTGGAAACCTGGGTGCAGAAGGATCTTACAGAGAGCAGAGGTTGGTGACGGGGGTGAAGAAAGACTGTTACAGAAAGCAGAGTTTGGAGACTGGGGTGTACAAGGATCATTGCAGAGAGCAGAGTTTTCAGACTGAGGTGCAGAAGGACTGTTGCAGAGAACAGATGTTGTAGACTGGGTACAGAAGGACTGTTGCAGAGAGCAGAGGTTGGAGACTGGGGTTTAGAAGGACTGTTGCAGAGAGCAGAAGTTGGAGACTGAGGTGCAGAAGGACTGTTACAGAGAGCAGAGTTTTGAGACAGGGTTGTAGAAGCATCTTAAAGAGAGCAGAGTTTGAAGACTGAGGTGCAACTGGAGTGTTAGAAAGAGCAGGGTTTTGAAACTGGGTGCAGAAGTATCATCGAAGAGGGCAGAGTTTGGAGACTGGGTTGCAGAAGGATCTTACAGAGATCATAGTTGGAATACTGAGGTGCAGAAGGCATGTTACAGAAAGTAGAAGTTGCAGACAGGTGCAGAAGGACCATTGCAGGGAGCAGAGTTTGGAGACTGGGGTGTAGAACGACTGTTGTAGGTAGCAGGTGTTGGAGACTTGGGTGCAGTACGACTATTGCAAAGAGAAGAGTATGGAGACTGAGGAGCAGAACGACTGTCACAGAGAGTAGAGGTTGGAGGCTAGGGTGCAGAAGGACTGATACAGAAACAGAGGTTGGAGTTTGGTGTGTAATAGGACCGTTACAGAAAGCAAAGTTTGGAGACTGCAATACAGGAGGACTGTTAGAGAGAGCAGATGTTGCAGACTGTGGAGTAGAAGAACTGTTGCAGAGAGTAGAGGTTGGAGACTGGGCTGCAGAAAAACTGTCACATAGAGCAGAAGTTGGAGACTGAGGTGCAGAAAGAATGTTACAGAGATCAGAGGTTGGAGACTGGGGTGCAGAAGTACTTATACAGAAAGAAAAGTTTGGAGACTGGGGTGCAGAATTAAGGTTACAGCGAGGAGAGATTGGAGACTGCAGTACAGAAGGACTGGTACAGACAGCAGAGTTTAAAGACTAGGGTAAAGAAGGACTGTCGCAGAGAGCAGATGTTGGAGACTTTGGTTCAGAAGGACTGTTGGAGAGAGAAGAGGTTAGAGAATGGGGTGCAGAATTAAGGTTGCAGAGAGCAGAGTTTGGAGACAGAGGTTCAGAATAACTGTTACAGACAGCAGAGGTTGAAAATTGTTTTGCAGAAAGACTGATACAGAAATCAGAGGTTTGAGACTGTGGTACAGAAGGACAGTTGCAGAGAGCAGAGGTTGAAGACTGAGGTGAGGAAGGATCTTTGCATAGAGAAGAGGTTGGAGACTGGGGTGCAGAAGGCCTGATACAGAGAGCAGAAATTGGAGACTGGGGTGCAGAAGGACTGTTACAGAGAGCAGAAATTGGAGACTGGGGTGCAGAAGGACTGTTACAGATAGCACAATTTCGAGACTGAGTTGCAGCAGGATCTTACAGAGAGCATTTTTGAGACTGAGGTTCAGAAGGACTGTTACAGAGAGCAAAGTTTGGAAACTCGGGTGCAGAAGGATTTTTGCAGAGAGCAGTTTTCAGACTGAGGTGCAGAAGGACTGTTATAGAGAGCAGATGTACGATCCTGGGGTGCAGAAGGACTGTTACAGAGAGCAGAGTTTGGAGATTAGGGTGCAGAAGGCCTGTTACAGAGAGCAGAGGTTGGAGACTGGGGTGCAGAAGGACTGTTACAGATTGCACAGTTTGAAGACTGGGGTGCAGAAGGATCGTTGCAGAGAGCAGAGGATTCAGAATGAGGCGCAGAAGGACTTTTACAGAGAGCAGAGTTTGGATTCTGAGATGTAGATCGACTGTTACAGAAACCAGAGGTTGGCAATTGGTTAGCAGAACGACCATTACAAAGAGAAGAGGTTGGAGACTGCGATACAAAAGGACTGTTACAGAGAGCAGAGTTTGGAGAATGGGTAGAAGAAGGATCGTTGCAGAGAGCAGATGTTTGACACTGGGTTGTAGAAGTTCCATTAAAGAGAGCAGAGGTTGGAGATTGTGGTGCAGAAGAACTGCACAGAGAGCAGAGGTTGGAGACTGGGGTGCAGAAGGATTGTTACAGAGAGCAGAGTTTGGAGACTCGGGTGCAGAAGGACTGTTACAGAGAGCAGAGGTTCGAGACTGGGGTGCAGAAGAACTTTTACAGAGAGCAGTGGTTGGTGACTGTGGGGCAGGATGGATATTACAGAAAGCAGTGATTGGAGACTGGGGTGCAGAAGGATCGTGCAGAGAGCAGAGGTTTCAGACTAAGGTGCAGAAGGACTGTAAAAGAGAGCAGAGGTTGGAGACTGAGGTGCATCAGGACTGTAACAGAGAGCAGAGTTTGGTGACTGAGGTGCAGAAGGACTGTTACAGAAAGCAGAGGTTGGAAATTGGGGTAGAGGGACCTTTACAGAGAGCAGAGGTTGGAGACTGCGGTATATAAAGACTGTAACAGAGAACAGAGGTTGGAGAATATGGTGCAGTATGACTGTTACAGAGAGCAGAGGTTAGAGGCTGGGGTTCAGAAGGATTGTTACAGAGAGCAGAGGTTGGAGACTGGGGTGCAGAAGGACTTTTACACAGAGCAGAGGTTGAAGACTGGGGTGTAAAAGAACTGTTGCAGAGAGCAGAGTTTGGAGACTGAGGTTTAAAAAGACTGTTACAGAGAGCAGAGGTTGGAGACTGGGGTTCAGAAGGCCTTTAATGGAGAGCAGAGTGTGGAGAAGGGCTCTAGAATGACTGTTACAGATCATAGAGTTTGGAGACTCGGTTGAAGAAGAATCTAACAGAGAGCAGATGTTGGGGACCCAGGTGCAGAAGGACTGTTACAGAGAGTAGAGGTTGGAGACTGAGGTACAAAAGGATCGTAGAAGAGAACAGCGCTTTAAGACTGAGGTTCAGAAGTACTGTTGCAGAGACCACAGGTTGGAGACTGGGGTGCAGAAGGACTGTTGCAGGGAGCAGAGGTTTGATGCTGGGGTGTAGAAGACTTTGGAGACTGGGGTGAAAAAGGCCTGTTACAGAGAGGAGAGTTAGGAGAAGTTGTGCAGAAGGACTCTTAGAGAGGGCAGAGTTGGGAGACTGGGTTGATGAAGGATCTTACAGGGAAATGATGTTGGAGACTGAGGTGTAGAATGTTCGTTGCAGAGAGAAGAGTTTGGAGACTGGGGTGCAGAAGGCCTGTTAAAGAGAGCAGAGTTCGGAAACTGGGGTGCCGAAGGCCTGTTAAAGAGAGCAGAGGTAGAAGAATGGCGTGCAGAAGGACTGTTATAGAGAGCAGAGTTAGGAGACTGGGTGGCAAAAGTATCTTACAGAGATCAGAGTTTGGAGACTGAGGTACAGAAGGACTGTTGCTGAGAACAGAGTTTGGAGACTGGAGTCCTGAAGGATCCTTGCAGAGAGCGAAGTTTGGAGACTGGGGTGCAAAAGGAGTGTTGCAGAGAGCAGATTTTAGAGGCCGGGGTCCAGAAGGACTGTTACAGAGAGCAAAGGTTGGAGACTGAGGTGCAGAAGGACTGTTACAGAGAGCAGAGTTTGGAGACTTTGTGTAGAAGGACTGTTAAAGAGAGCATAGTATAGAGACTGGGGTTCAGATGGATCTTACAGAGAGCAGAGTTTGGAGAATGGGGTTCAAAATGACTGTTGCAGACAGCAGATGTTGGAGACTTGGTTGGAAAAGAATCGTTTCAGAGGGAAGAGGTTGGAGACTGGGTTCCAGAAAGCCTGTTACAGAGAGCAGTGGTTGGAGACTGGGTTGCAGAATTCCTGTTACAGAGAGTAGAAGTTGGAGACTGTTGTGCAGAAGGACAGCTACAAAGTTCAGAATTTAAAGACTGGGTTGTAGAAGGTTCTTACAGAGAGTAGAGTTGGGAGACTGAGGTGCAGAAGGACTGTCGAAGAGAGCAGTTGTTGGTAACTAGTGTGCAGAAGGACTGTTGTAGAGAGCAGAGGTTTTAGACTAGGGTGGAAAAGGAGTGTTGCAGAGAGCAGAGGTTTGAGACTGAGGTGCGAAAGTCCTGTTACAGAGAGCAGAGGTTGGAGACTCGGGTGCAGAAGGACTGTTACAGAGAGTAGAGGTTGGATACAGGAATGCAGAAGCATCTTACAGAGAGCAGAATTTGGAGTCTGAGGTGCAGAAAGACTGTTACAGAAACTAGAGGTTGGAAATTGGGGTGCATAAGAACCGTTACAGAGACCAGAGTTTCGAGACTGCGGTATAGAAAAATTGTTACAGAGCGCACAGGTTGGAGACTTAGGTGCAAAAGGACTGGTGCAGAAAGCAGAGTTTAAAGGCTGGGGTCTAGAAGGATGGTTGCAGAGAGCAGAGTTTGGAGACTGGGGTGCAGAAGGACTGTTGCAGAGAACAGAGGTTGGAAACTAGGGTGTAGAAGGACTGTTGCAGAGAGCAGATGTTGGAGAGTGGAGTGCAGATGGACTGTTGCAGAGAGCAGAAGTTGGAGACTGAGGTGCAGAAGGATTGTTACAGAGAGCAGAGGTTGGAGACTGGGGTGCAGAAGGACTGTTGCAGAATGCAGAGTTTTGACACTGGGCTGCGGAAAAACTGTTGCAGAGAACGGAGTTTGGAGACTTAGGTGCAGAAGGACCGTTGCTGAGAGCAGCGGTTGGAGACTCACGTGAAGAAGGATTTCTACAGAGAGAAGAGGTTGGAGACTGAGGTGCTTAAGAACTGTTACAGAGAGCAGAGTTTTGAGACTGGGGTGCAAATGGATCTTACAGAGAGCAGAGATTGGAGACTGGGGTGCAGAAGGACTGTTATAGAAAGCAGAGTTTGGAGACATGGGTGCAAAAGGACTGTTGTAGAGAGAAGAGGTTGAAGCTGAGGTGCAGAAAAACTGTTGCAGAGAGAAGAGGTTGGAGATGAGGTTCAGAAAAACTGTTACAGAGAGCAGAGTTTTGAGACTGGGGTGAAGATGGACTGATATAAAAAGCAGAGTTTGAAGACTGCGGTGCAGAGGACCGTTACAGAGAGCAGAGGTTGGAGACTATGGTACAGAAGGACATTTACAGAGAGCAGAGGTTGCACACTGGGGTGCACGAGGTCTATTGCAGAAAACAGAGGTTGGAGACTGAGGTGTAGGAAGACCGTTGCAGAGAGCAGAGGTTGGAGACTGATGAGCAGAAGCATTGTTACAGAGAGCAGAGTTTGGAAACTGGGGTACAGAAGAACTGTTTCAGAGAGCAGAGGTTGATAAATGGGTGCAGAAGGATCTTCAAGAGAGCAGTGGTTAGAGACTGGGGTGCAGAAGAATTGTTACAGAGAGCAGTTTTTGGAAACTGGGGTGCAAAAGGACTGTTACAGAGAGCAAAGTTTGGAGCCTGGGGTCAGATGGATCTTACAGAGAGCAGAGTTTTGAGATTGGGGTGCAAAAGGACTGTTGCAGAGAGCAGATTCTAGAGACTGGTGTGAAGAAGAATAGTTGCAGAGAGAAGAGGTTGAAGACTGGTGTGCAGAAGGCCTGTTACAGAGAGCAGAGTTTGCAGACTGGGTAACAGAATTCATGTTACAGAGAGCAGAGTTTGGAGACTGGTGTGCAGAAGGACTGTTACAGAGTGCAGAGTTTAAAGACTGGGTTGTAGAAGGATCTTACAGAGAGCAGAGTTGGGATAATGAGGTGCAGAAGGACGGTTAAAGAGTGCAGAAGTAGGAGACTGTTATGCAGAAGGGTCTTTGCAGTTAGCAGACTTTTCAGAGTGAGGTGCAAAAGGACTGTTGCAGAGAGCAGATATTGGAAACTGGGGTGTAGAAGGACTGTTGCAGAGAGCAGAGGTTGGAGACTTTGGTGAAAAAGGATCCTTGCAGAGAGCAGAGGTTGGAGACGGGTTGGCAGAAGAACTGTTACAGAGAGCAGAGTTTTAAACTGGGTTGCAGAAGGATCTTATATAGAGCAGAGGTTGCAGACAATGGTGCAGAAGGATTGTTACAGAGAGCAGAGCTTGGAGACTGTGGTCCAGAAAAACTCTTGCAGAGAGCAGACGTTGGAGACTGGGGTTCAGAAAGATCGCTGCAGAAAGCAGAGTTGGAGACTGGGGTGTAAAAAAACTGTTGCAGAGAGCAGATGTTGGAGACTGGGGTCCAGGTGGACTGTTGTAGAGAGCAGAGGTTGGAGAGTGCGGTTCAGAAAGACATTTGCAGAGAGCAGAGGTTTGAGAATGAGGTGCAGAAAAACTGTTACAGAGAGCAGAGGTTGGAGACTGTGGTGCAGAAGGACTGTTACACAGAGCAGAGGTTGGAGACTGGGGTTTAGATGGATGTTACAGAGAGCAGAGTTGGGAGACTGAGGTGCAGAAGGTTAGTTGCATAGAGCAGAGTTTTTTCACTGAAGTGCATAATGACTGTTACAGAGTAGATATTGGAGACTGGGGTGCAAAAGACTGTTGCAGAGAGCAGAAATTGGAGACTGGAGTTAAGAAGGACTGTTTCATACAGCAGAGGTTGGAGACTGGTGTGCAGAAGAATTGTTACAGAGAGTAGAGTTTGGAGACTGGGTTTTAGAAGGATGCTACAGAGAGCAGAGTTTGGAGTCTGTAGTGCAGAAGGACTGTTACAGAGAGTAGAGGATGGAGACTGAGGTGCAGAAGGACCGTTCCATAGAACAGAGTTTGGAGACTGAGGTGCAGAAGGATAAATACAGAGAACAGCGGTTGGAGACTGCGGTTCAAACAGACTGATACAGAAAGCACAGGTTGGAGACTGGGGTGTAGAAGGACCATTACAAAGACCAGAGGTTGGAGACTGCGGTACAGAAGGACCAGATGTCAGAGACTGGGGAGCAGAAGGACTGTTGCAGAGGACAGAGTTTGGAGACTGGGGTGGAGAAGGAATGTTACAGAGTGCAGAGTATGGAATCTGGAGTGCATAAGCATCTTACAAAAAGCAGAGGTTGGAGACTGTGGTGCAGAAGGACTGTTGAAGAGAGTAGACGTTGGAGACTGGGGTCAAGAAGGAGCGTTGCAGATAGCAGAGTTTGGAGACTGCGGTGCAGAAATACAATTACAGAAAGCAGATGTTGGAGACTGGGGTGCATAAGGACTGTTGCAGAGAGCAGAGTTTTGAGAATGGTGTGGAGAGAATCGTTGCAGAGAGAATAATTTGGAGACTTGGGTGCAGAAGGTCTGTTACTGAGATCAGTGGTTGGAGACTGGGTTGATGAAGGATCTTACAGAGAGCAGAGATTGGAGACTGAGGTGCAGGGGGAATGCTACCGAGAGCAGTTACTGGAGACTGGGGTGCAGAAGGATCGTGCAGAGAGCCGAATTTTCAGACTGAGATGAAGAAGGACTGTCACAGAGAGCATAGGTTGGAGACTGAGGTGTAGAAGGACTGTTACAGAGAGCAGAGTTTGGAGACTCAGGTGCAGAAGGACTTTTACAGGAAGCAGATTTTGGAAATTTGTGTGCAGAAGGACCGTTAAGGAGAGCAGAGTTTGGAGACTGCTGTATAGGACTGTTACCGAGAGCAGAGGTTGGAGACTGGTGTGCAGAAGGACTCTTACATAGAGCACAGGTTGAGACTGAGGTGCAAAAGGATAAATACAGAGAATAGAGGTTGGAGACTGGGGTTCAGACAGACTGATACACAAAGCAGGGATTGGAGACTGGGGTGTAGAAGGACCGTTACAAAGAGCAGAAGTTGGAGACTCTGGTAGAGAAGGACTGTTACAAAGAGCAGATCTCCGAGACTGGGTAGCAGAATGACTGTTGCAGAGGACAGAGTTTGGAGACTGGGGTGGATAAGGAATGTTACAGTGAGCAGAGTTTTCAGACTGAGGTGCAGAAGGACTGTTGCAGAGAGTAGATGATGGAGACTGTGGTGCAGAAAGATCATTGCAGAGAGCAGAGTTTGGAGACTGGGGTGCAGAAGGACTTTTGAAAATAGCAGAGTTTGGAGACTGGGGTGCACAATGACTGTTGCAGAGAGCAGATGTTTTAGACTGGGGTGCAGAAGTACTGTTACAGAATGCAGAGGTTGGAGACTGAGGTCCACAAAGACTGTTACTGAGAGCAGATTTCGGAGACTGCATTGCTGAAGGACTGTTACAGAGAGCAGAGGTTGGAGATTGGGGTTCAGATGGATCTTACAGAGAGCAGAGATTGGAGACTGGGTTGCAAACGGACTGTTGCAGAGAGTAGATGTAGGAGACTTGGGTGGAGAAGTATCGTTGCAGAAAGAAGAGGTTGGAGACTGGGGTGCAGAAGGCCTATCACAGAGAGCAGAGTTTGGAGACTGGTTTCCAGAAGTCCTGTTACAGAGAGCAGAGGTTGGAGACTGTTGTTCAGAAAGACTTTACAGAGTTCAGAGTTTAAAGACTGGGTTGCAGAAGGATCAAACAGAGAGCACAGTTGGGAGACTGAGGTGCAGAAGGACTGTTATAGAGAGCAGAGGTAGGAGACTTGGGTGCAGAAGGGTCGTTACAGAGAGCAGAGTTTTCAGACTGAGGTGCAGAATGACTGTTGCAGAGAGTAGATGTTGAAGACTGGGGTGCAAAAGGTCTGTTGCAGAGAGCAGATGTTTGTAACTAGGGTGCAGAAAAATTGTTGTAGATAGCAGAGGTTGGAGACTGGGGTGCAGAAGGACTGTTGCAGAGAGCAGATTTGGAGAATGAGGTGCGAAAGTCCTGCTACAGAGACCAGAGGTTAAAGACTCTGGTGCAGAGGCACTGTTACAGAGAGCAGAGGTTGAATACAAAGTTGCAGAAGAATCTTACAGAGAGCAGAAGCTAAATACTGAGTTGCAGAAGAACTGTTGCAGAGATCAGAGGTTGGAGACTGGGATGCACTAGGATCATTGCAGAGAGCAGAGGTTCGAGACTGGGGTGCAGAAGGACTGTTGCTGAGAGTATTGCTTGAAGACTGGGGTACAGAAGGATTGTGCAGAGAGCAGAGGTTTCAGAGTGAGTTACAGAAGGACTGTTACAGAGAGCAGAGGTTGGATACTGAAGTGCAGAAGGACTGTTACACTAAGTAGAGGTTGGAAATTGGGGTGCAGAAGGACCGCTACAGAGACCAGGATTTGGAGACTGCAGTATAGAAAAACTGTTACAGAGAGCAGAGGTTTGAGACAGGGGTGCAGAAGGATCGTTGTAGAGAGCAGAGTTTTGAGACTGGGGTGCCAAAGGATTGTTAAAGAGAACAGACATCAAAGACTGGGGTGCAGAAGGCCTGTAATAGAGAGCAGAGTTTGGGGCAGGGGTGCAGAAGTACTTTTAAAGTGAGTAGAGTTTGGAGAATGAGGTGCAGAAAGACCGTTGTAGAGAGCAGAGGTTGGATACTGATGTGCAGAAAGATTGTTACAGAGAGTGGAGGTTGGAGACTGGGTTGCAGAGGGATTGCTGCAGAGATCAGAGTCTGGACATGGGGTGTAGAAGGACCGTTACAGAGAACAGATTTTGGAATCTGCACTACAGGAGGACTGTGACAGACAACAGAGTTTGGAGACTGGTGTGGAGATGGACTGTTTCAGAGTGCAGACCTTGGTGACTGGGGTGCAGAAGAACTTTTGCAGAGAGCTGAGGTTGGAGAATGGGGTGCAGAAGAACTGTCACAGAGAGCAGAGTTTGGAGACTGAGGTGCAGAAGGAATGTTGCAGAAAGCAGAGGTTGGAAACTGTGGTGCAGAAAGAATGATACAGAAAGGAGAGGTTGGGGACTGTGGTGCAGAAGGACTGTTACAGAGAGCAGAGGTTGGAGACTGGGGAGCAGAAAGACTGTTACAGATAGCAGAGGTTGGAGACTGGGGAGCAGCAGGACTCCTACAGAGAGCAGAGATTGGTTGCTGCGGTGCAAAAGCACTGTTACAGAGAGCCGAATTTGGAAACTGAAGTGCAGAAGGACTGTTACAGAAAGCAGAGTTTGGAGACTGGGGTGCACAAGGATTGTTGCAGAGAGCAGAGTTTTCAGACTAAGGTTAAAAAGAACTGTTGCAGAGCACAGATGTTGGAGACTCAGGTGCCGAAGGACTTTTGCAGAGAACAGAGGTTGGATAATGGGGTGCAAAAGGATTGTTGCAGAGAGCAGAGGTTTGAGACTGTGGTGCAGAATTATTGTTATAGAGAGAAGAGTTTGGAGACGGGTGCACAATGACTGTTACAGATAGCAGAGTTTGGAGACTGGGGTTTAGAAGGACTGTTACAGAAAGCAGACGTTTGAGACTTGGGTGCAGAAGGACCTTTACAGAGAGCAGATTTTGGAGACTGCACTACAGGAGGTCTGTTAAAGAGAGCAGAGTTTGGAGACTGGTGTGGGTAAGGACTATTTCAGAGTGCAGACCTTGGAGACTGGGGTGCAGAAGAACTGTTGCAGAGAGCAGAGTTTAAAGACTGGGGTGAAGAAAACTGTCGCAGAGAGCAGAGGTTGGAGACTGAGGTGCAGAAGGAATATTGAAGAGAGCATAGGTTGGAAACTGTGGTGCAGAAGGAAAGATACAGAAAGGAGAGGTTGGAGACTGTGGTGCAGAAAAAAAGTTACAGAGAGCAGAGGTTGTGGACTGCGGTACAGAAGGAATGTTACAGAGAGCAGATTTGGAGACTGGGGAGCAGAAGGACTGTTACAGAGAGTAGAGGTTGGAGACTGGAAAGCAGAAGGACTGTTACAGAGAGCAGAGGTTTGAGACTGGAAAGCAGGAAGACTGTTACAGAGTGCAGATTTAGAAACTGGGGTGCAAAAGGATCTTACAGAGAGCACAGGTTGGAGGCTGGGGTGCAGAAGCACTGTTAAAGAGAGCCGATTTTAGAGACTGAGGTACAGAAAAACTATTACAGAAAGCAGATTTTGGAGACTGGGGTGCACAAAGATCATTGCAGAGAGCAGAGTTTTCAGACTGAGCTTTAGAAAGACTGTTGCAGAGAGCAGATGTTAGAGACTGGAGTGCAAAATGACTTTTGCAGAGAGCAGAGGTTGGAGAATGGGTTGCAAAAGAATCGTTACAGAGAGCAGAGGTTGGAGACTGGGGTGCCGAAGGACCCTTACACAGAGCAGAGTTTAGAGATGCGCGAAAGAAGGACTGTTACAGAGAGCAGAGGTTGGAGACTGTGGTAAAGAATGAGTGTTACAGAGAGCAGAGGTTGGAGACTACGGAGCAGAAAGACAGTTACAGAGAGAAGAGATTGGAGACAGGGGAGCAGGAGAAATATTACAGAGAGCAGAGTTGTGAAACTGGGGTGCAGAAGGATTTTACAGAGAGCAGAGGTTGGAGACTGAGGTGCAGAAAAACTTTTACAGAAAGTAGAGTTTAAAGACTGGGGTTCACAAGGATCGTTGCAGAGAGCAGAGTTCTCAGACTGAGATGCAGAAGAACTGTTGTAGGGAGCAGATTTTGTAGACTGGGGTGAAGAACGTCTTTTGCAGAGAGAAGAGTTTGGAGACTGCGGTGCAGAAAGATTGTTACAAAGAAAAGAGTTTGGAGACTGTGGTGGAGAAGGACTATTGCAGAGATCAGAGTTTGGTAACTGAGGTGAAGAATGATTGTTACAGAGAACAGAAGTTTGACCCTGGGCTGCAGTAGGACTATTGCAGAGAGCAGAGGTTGGAGACTGGTGTGCAGAAGGACTGTTGCAGAGAGCAGAAGTTGGAGACTGGTGTGCAGAAGGATCGTTGCAGATAGCAGAAGTTTGAGACTGGGGTGCAGAAGCACTCTTACAGAGAGTAGACTTTCGAAACTGAGGTGCAGATGGATCGTTGCAGAGAGCTGAGTTTTGAGACAGAGGTGCAAAAGGACTGTTACAGAGAGCAGAGATTGGAGACTGGGGTGCAGAAGGATCCTTGTAGAAAACAGAGTTTTAAGACTGACTTGCAGAAGAACTCTTAAAGAGAGCAGAGTTTATAGACAAAGTTGCATAAAAATCTTACTGAGAGCAGAGGTTGTAGAGCGAGGTGCAGCAGGACTTTTACAGAGAGCAGAGGTTGGAGACTGGGGTGCAGAAGGACTTTTGCATAGAGCAAATGTTGGACACTGGGGTGCAGAAGGATCGTTGTAGAGAGCAAAATTTTGAGACTGGGAAGCAGAAGGAATTTTAGAGAGAACAGAGTTGGGAGTCTGGGTTGCAGAAGCCCTGTTACAGAGAGCAGAGTATGGAGAAGGTGTTCAGAAGTACTTTTACATGGAGTAGTTTTTGGAGACTGAGTGCAGAAGGACCGTTGCAGAGAACAGAGGTTGGAGACTGAGGTGCAGAAGGATTGTTACATAGAGCAGAGGTTGGAGACTGGGATGCAGAGGGACTGTTGTAGAGAGAACAGGCTGGACACTGGGGTGTATAAGGACTGTTGCTGAGAGCACAGGTTAAGATTGGGGTGCAGAACGACTGTTGCAGAGAGCAGAGGTTTGAGACTGGGTTACTGTAGGACTGTTACAGAGGAAGAGGTTGGAGATTTGGTGCAGAAGGACTGTTGCAGAGAGCAGATGTTGGAGACTGGGATTCAGAAGAACTGTTGTAGATAGCAGAGTTTGGAAACTGGGGTGAAGAAGGACTGTTGCAGCGAGCAGGTGTTGGAGACTTGGGTGCAGAAGGACTTTTGAAGAGAATAGAATTTGACGGCTGAGGTGCAGAAGGAGTTTTTCAGATAGCAGAGGTTGGAGATGGTGCTCAGAAGGACTGATACAGTAAGCAGAGTTTGGAGAATGGGGTGCAGAAGGACTGTTACAGAGAGCAGAGTTTGTAGACTGAGGTGCAGAAGCAGTGTTACAGAGAGCAGAGGTTGGATAATAAGGTGCAAAAGGCCTGTTACAGAGACCAGAGGTTGGAGACTGGGGTGCAGAAGGACTCTTACAGAAAGCAGGGTTTGGAGATAGGGTTGCAGAAAGATCTTACAGAGAGCAGAGGTTGGAGACTGAGGTACAGCAGGACTGTTACAGAGAGCAGAGGTTGGACACTGGGGTGCAGAATGATCCTTGGAGAGAACAGAGTTTTCAGACTGAGGTGCAGAAGGACTGTTGCAGAGCAGAGTTTGGACACTGAGGTTTAGAAGGACTGTTACAGAGAACAGAGATTGGAGACTGGGGTGCAGAAGAACCGTTACAGAGAGGAGATTTTCGATACTGCACCACTGGAGGACTGTTACAGAGAGCAGAGTTTGGAGACTAGTGTGGAGAAGGACTGTTGCAGAGAGCAGAGGATGGAAACTGGGGTGGGGAAAGATCGTTGTAGAGAGCAGAGTATTGATACTGGTGTGCAGAAGGACTGTTACAGAGAACAGAGTTTGGAGAAGGGATGCAGAAGGACTGTTATAGAGGGTAGAGTTTGAGACTGAGGTGCAACAGGAGTATTACAGAGAGCAGAGTTTGGAGACTGGGGTGCAGAAGGATCATTGCAGAGAACAGCGTCTTCAGACTGAGGTGCAGAAGGACTGTTACCAAGAGCAGAGGATAGAGATTGAAGTACAGAAGGACTGTTTCAGAGTGCAGAGTTTGGAGACTGGGATGCACAAGGATCATTGCAGAGAGCAGATTTTTCAGACTGAGGTGCAGAAGGACTGTTGCAGAGAGCAGAGGTTGGAGACTCGGGTGCAGAAAGACTTTTTCAGAGAGCAGATGTTGGAGACCGGGGCAAAAACGATTGTGGCAGGGAGAAGAGGTTAGATACTGAGGTGCTTAAGGACTCTTGCAGACAACAGAGGTTGGAGAATGGGGTGCAAAAGGACCATTGCAGAGAGCAGAGTTTGGAGACTGCGGTACAGAACGACAGTTAGAGAGAGCACAGGTTGGAGACTGCGGTAGAGAAGGACTGTTACAGAGAACAGAGGTTGCAAACTGGGTACCAGAAGGACTGTTACAGAGAGCAGAGTTTGGAAACCTGGGTGCAGAAGGATCTTACAGAGAGCAGAGGTTGGTGACGGGGGTGAAGAAAGACTGTTACAGAAAGCAGAGTTTGGAGACTGGGGTGTACAAGGATCATTGCAGAGAGCAGAGTTTTCAGACTGAGGTGCAGAAGGACTGTTGCAGAGAACAGATGTTGTAGACTGGGTACAGAAGGACTGTTGCAGAGAGCAGAGGTTGGAGACTGGGGTTTAGAAGGACTGTTGCAGAGAGCAGAAGTTGGAGACTGAGGTGCAGAAGGACTGTTACAGAGAGCAGAGTTTTGAGACAGGGTTGTAGAAGCATCTTAAAGAGAGCAGAGTTTGAAGACTGAGGTGCAACTGGAGTGTTAGAAAGAGCAGGGTTTTGAAACTGGGTGCAGAAGTATCATCGAAGAGGGCAGAGTTTGGAGACTGGGTTGCAGAAGGATCTTACAGAGATCATAGTTGGAATACTGAGGTGCAGAAGGCATGTTACAGAAAGTAGAAGTTGCAGACAGGTGCAGAAGGACCATTGCAGGGAGCAGAGTTTGGAGACTGGGGTGTAGAACGACTGTTGTAGGTAGCAGGTGTTGGAGACTTGGGTGCAGTACGACTATTGCAAAGAGAAGAGTATGGAGACTGAGGAGCAGAACGACTGTCACAGAGAGTAGAGGTTGGAGGCTAGGGTGCAGAAGGACTGATACAGAAACAGAGGTTGGAGTTTGGTGTGTAATAGGACCGTTACAGAAAGCAAAGTTTGGAGACTGCAATACAGGAGGACTGTTAGAGAGAGCAGATGTTGCAGACTGTGGAGTAGAAGAACTGTTGCAGAGAGTAGAGGTTGGAGACTGGGCTGCAGAAAAACTGTCACATAGAGCAGAAGTTGGAGACTGAGGTGCAGAAAGAATGTTACAGAGATCAGAGGTTGGAGACTGGGGTGCAGAAGTACTTATACAGAAAGAAAAGTTTGGAGACTGGGGTGCAGAATTAAGGTTACAGCGAGGAGAGATTGGAGACTGCAGTACAGAAGGACTGGTACAGACAGCAGAGTTTAAAGACTAGGGTAAAGAAGGACTGTCGCAGAGAGCAGATGTTGGAGACTTTGGTTCAGAAGGACTGTTGGAGAGAGAAGAGGTTAGAGAATGGGGTGCAGAATTAAGGTTGCAGAGAGCAGAGTTTGGAGACAGAGGTTCAGAATAACTGTTACAGACAGCAGAGGTTGAAAATTGTTTTGCAGAAAGACTGATACAGAAATCAGAGGTTTGAGACTGTGGTACAGAAGGACAGTTGCAGAGAGCAGAGGTTGAAGACTGAGGTGAGGAAGGATCTTTGCATAGAGAAGAGGTTGGAGACTGGGGTGCAGAAGGCCTGATACAGAGAGCAGAAATTGGAGACTGGGGTGCAGAAGGACTGTTACAGAGAGCAGAAATTGGAGACTGGGGTGCAGAAGGACTGTTACAGATAGCACAATTTCGAGACTGAGTTGCAGCAGGATCTTACAGAGAGCATTTTTGAGACTGAGGTTCAGAAGGACTGTTACAGAGAGCAAAGTTTGGAAACTCGGGTGCAGAAGGATTTTTGCAGAGAGCAGTTTTCAGACTGAGGTGCAGAAGGACTGTTATAGAGAGCAGATGTACGATCCTGGGGTGCAGAAGGACTGTTACAGAGAGCAGAGTTTGGAGATTAGGGTGCAGAAGGCCTGTTACAGAGAGCAGAGGTTGGAGACTGGGGTGCAGAAGGACTGTTACAGATTGCACAGTTTGAAGACTGGGGTGCAGAAGGATCGTTGCAGAGAGCAGAGGATTCAGAATGAGGCGCAGAAGGACTTTTACAGAGAGCAGAGTTTGGATTCTGAGATGTAGATCGACTGTTACAGAAACCAGAGGTTGGCAATTGGTTAGCAGAACGACCATTACAAAGAGAAGAGGTTGGAGACTGCGATACAAAAGGACTGTTACAGAGAGCAGAGTTTGGAGAATGGGTAGAAGAAGGATCGTTGCAGAGAGCAGATGTTTGACACTGGGTTGTAGAAGTTCCATTAAAGAGAGCAGAGGTTGGAGATTGTGGTGCAGAAGAACTGCACAGAGAGCAGAGGTTGGAGACTGGGGTGCAGAAGGATTGTTACAGAGAGCAGAGTTTGGAGACTCGGGTGCAGAAGGACTGTTACAGAGAGCAGAGGTTCGAGACTGGGGTGCAGAAGAACTTTTACAGAGAGCAGTGGTTGGTGACTGTGGGGCAGGATGGATATTACAGAAAGCAGTGATTGGAGACTGGGGTGCAGAAGGATCGTGCAGAGAGCAGAGGTTTCAGACTAAGGTGCAGAAGGACTGTAAAAGAGAGCAGAGGTTGGAGACTGAGGTGCATCAGGACTGTAACAGAGAGCAGAGTTTGGTGACTGAGGTGCAGAAGGACTGTTACAGAAAGCAGAGGTTGGAAATTGGGGTAGAGGGACCTTTACAGAGAGCAGAGGTTGGAGACTGCGGTATATAAAGACTGTAACAGAGAACAGAGGTTGGAGAATATGGTGCAGTATGACTGTTACAGAGAGCAGAGGTTAGAGGCTGGGGTTCAGAAGGATTGTTACAGAGAGCAGAGGTTGGAGACTGGGGTGCAGAAGGACTTTTACACAGAGCAGAGGTTGAAGACTGGGGTGTAAAAGAACTGTTGCAGAGAGCAGAGTTTGGAGACTGAGGTTTAAAAAGACTGTTACAGAGAGCAGAGGTTGGAGACTGGGGTTCAGAAGGCCTTTAATGGAGAGCAGAGTGTGGAGAAGGGCTCTAGAATGACTGTTACAGATCATAGAGTTTGGAGACTCGGTTGAAGAAGAATCTAACAGAGAGCAGATGTTGGGGACCCAGGTGCAGAAGGACTGTTACAGAGAGTAGAGGTTGGAGACTGAGGTACAAAAGGATCGTAGAAGAGAACAGCGCTTTAAGACTGAGGTTCAGAAGTACTGTTGCAGAGACCACAGGTTGGAGACTGGGGTGCAGAAGGACTGTTGCAGGGAGCAGAGGTTTGATGCTGGGGTGTAGAAGACTTTGGAGACTGGGGTGAAAAAGGCCTGTTACAGAGAGGAGAGTTAGGAGAAGTTGTGCAGAAGGACTCTTAGAGAGGGCAGAGTTGGGAGACTGGGTTGATGAAGGATCTTACAGGGAAATGATGTTGGAGACTGAGGTGTAGAATGTTCGTTGCAGAGAGAAGAGTTTGGAGACTGGGGTGCAGAAGGCCTGTTAAAGAGAGCAGAGTTCGGAAACTGGGGTGCCGAAGGCCTGTTAAAGAGAGCAGAGGTAGAAGAATGGCGTGCAGAAGGACTGTTATAGAGAGCAGAGTTAGGAGACTGGGTGGCAAAAGTATCTTACAGAGATCAGAGTTTGGAGACTGAGGTACAGAAGGACTGTTGCTGAGAACAGAGTTTGGAGACTGGAGTCCTGAAGGATCCTTGCAGAGAGCGAAGTTTGGAGACTGGGGTGCAAAAGGAGTGTTGCAGAGAGCAGATTTTAGAGGCCGGGGTCCAGAAGGACTGTTACAGAGAGCAAAGGTTGGAGACTGAGGTGCAGAAGGACTGTTACAGAGAGCAGAGTTTGGAGACTTTGTGTAGAAGGACTGTTAAAGAGAGCATAGTATAGAGACTGGGGTTCAGATGGATCTTACAGAGAGCAGAGTTTGGAGAATGGGGTTCAAAATGACTGTTGCAGACAGCAGATGTTGGAGACTTGGTTGGAAAAGAATCGTTTCAGAGGGAAGAGGTTGGAGACTGGGTTCCAGAAAGCCTGTTACAGAGAGCAGTGGTTGGAGACTGGGTTGCAGAATTCCTGTTACAGAGAGTAGAAGTTGGAGACTGTTGTGCAGAAGGACAGCTACAAAGTTCAGAATTTAAAGACTGGGTTGTAGAAGGTTCTTACAGAGAGTAGAGTTGGGAGACTGAGGTGCAGAAGGACTGTCGAAGAGAGCAGTTGTTGGTAACTAGTGTGCAGAAGGACTGTTGTAGAGAGCAGAGGTTTTAGACTAGGGTGGAAAAGGAGTGTTGCAGAGAGCAGAGGTTTGAGACTGAGGTGCGAAAGTCCTGTTACAGAGAGCAGAGGTTGGAGACTCGGGTGCAGAAGGACTGTTACAGAGAGTAGAGGTTGGATACAGGAATGCAGAAGCATCTTACAGAGAGCAGAATTTGGAGTCTGAGGTGCAGAAAGACTGTTACAGAAACTAGAGGTTGGAAATTGGGGTGCATAAGAACCGTTACAGAGACCAGAGTTTCGAGACTGCGGTATAGAAAAATTGTTACAGAGCGCACAGGTTGGAGACTTAGGTGCAAAAGGACTGGTGCAGAAAGCAGAGTTTAAAGGCTGGGGTCTAGAAGGATGGTTGCAGAGAGCAGAGTTTGGAGACTGGGGTGCAGAAGGACTGTTGCAGAGAACAGAGGTTGGAAACTAGGGTGTAGAAGGACTGTTGCAGAGAGCAGATGTTGGAGACTGGAGTGCAGATGGACTGTTGCAGAGAGCAGAAGTTGGAGACTGAGGTGCAGAAGGATTGTTACAAAGAACAGATTTTGGATACTGGGGTGCAGAAGGACTGTTACCGAGCAGAGTTTGGAGACTGGGGTTCAGATGGATTTTTCAGAGAGCAGAGTTTGGAGACTGGGGTGCAAAGGACTGTTGCAGAGATCAGAATCTGAAGACTGGGGTGGAGAAAAATCGTTGCAGAGAGAAGAGATTGGAGACTGAGGTGCAGAAGGACTCTTAGAAAGAGCAAAAGTTGCATACTGGAGTGCAGAAGGACTGATACAAAAAACAGAGGTTGGAGTCTGGGGTGCAGAAAGACCGTTACAGAGAGCAGAGGTTGGAGACTGCAGTACAGAAGGACTTTTGCAGAGAGCAGTGTTTGCAGACTGGGGTGCAGAAAGCCTGTTACATAGAGCAGAGGTTGGATACTGAGGTGCAGAATTCTTGTTACATAGAGCAGAGTTTGGTGACTGTGGTGCAGATGGACCGTTGCAAGGAGGAGACTTAGAGATAGGGGTGCAGAAGGATCTTACAGAGAGTAGAAGTTTGAGACTGAGGTGCAAAAGGACTGTTGCAAAGATGAGAGGTTGGAGACTGGGGTGCAGTAGGATCATTGCTGAGAGCAGAGGTTGAAGACTGGGGTGCAGAAAGACTCTTACATAGAGCACAGGTTGGAGACTGAGGTGCAGAAGGATAGATACAGAGAACAGAGTTTGGAGACTATGGTTCAGACAGACTGTTACAGAAAGCAGAGGTTTGAGACTGGGGTGTTGAAGGACCATTACAAAGAGCACAGTTTGGAGACTTCGGTGCAGAAGGATTGTTACAGAGGCAGATCTTGGAGACTGGGGATCAGAAGGACTGTTGCAAAGGACAGAGGTTGGAGACTCCGGTGGAGAAGGAATGTTACAGAGAACAGAGTTTGGAGACTAGGGTACAGAAATACTGTTGCAGAGTGCAGATGTTGTAGTCTGTTGTTCAGAAGAACTGTAGGAGAGAGCAGAGGTTAGAGAATGGGGTGCAGAAGTAAGGTTGCAGAGAGCAGAGGCTAGAGACTGAGGTGCAGAAGGACTGTTACAGAGAGCAAAAGTTGGAAACGGTGGATCAGAATGTCTGATAAAAAAAGCAGAGGATTTTGATTGGGGTGCAGAAGGAACATTACAGAGAGCAGAGGTTGAAGACTGCGGTACAGAAGGAATGTTACAGAGAGCAGAATTTAGAGACTGGGGTGAAGAATAATTGTTGCCGAGAAAAGAGTTTGGAGACTGGGGTTCAGCAGGACCGGTGTGGAATCCAGAGAATGGAGACTGCAGTGGAAAAGGAATGTTACAGAGGGCAGAGTTTGAAAACTGGGATGCAGAATAATCTTACAGAGAGCAGAGGTTGGAGACTGGGGTGCAGAAGGACTGTTGAGGAGAGGAGACGTTTGAGACTGGGTTGCAAAGGATTGTTGCAGAGAGCAGAGGATGGAGACTGAGGTGCAAAAAGACTGTTACAGAAAGTAGACGTTAGTGATTGGGGTGCAAAAGGCCTGTTAAAGAGAGCAGAGTTTGGAATCTGTGGTGCAGAATAACTGTTACAGAGAGCAGAGTTTTTAGACAAGGTTGCAGAAGGATCTTACAGAGAGCAGAAATTTTAGACCGAGGTACAGCAAGACTGTTACAGAGAGCAGAGGTTGGAGACTGGGGTGCAGAAGGACTGTTGCAGAGAGCAGATGTTGGAGACTGTGGTGCAGAAAGTCTGTTGCAGAGAACATCAGTTTGAGACTGGGGTGCATAAGGACCGTTGCTGAGAGAATAGTTTGGAGACTGATTTGCAGAAGGATTGTTACAGAGAGCAGAGGTTGGAGACTGGGATGCAGAAAGATCATTGCAGAGAGCAGAGTTTCCAGACTGAGGTGCAGAAGGACTGTTGCAGAGAGCAGATGTTGGAGACTTGGGTGCAGAAGGACTGTTGCAGAGAGCAGATGTTGGAGCCTGGGATGCAGAAGGATCATTGCAGAGAGCAGAGGTTGGACACTGGGGTGCAGAAGGACTGTTACACAGAGCAGATGTTGGAGACTGGGGTGAATAAGGACTGTTGCAGGGAGCAGGTGTTGGAGACTTATGTGCAGAAGGACTGTTTCAGATAGCAGATGTTGGAGACTGGGGTGCAGAAACTGATACAGAAAACAGTGGTTGGAGACTGGGGTGCAGAAGGACCGTTACAGAGAGAAGAGTTTGGAGACTGAAATAGAGGAGGAGTGTAGCAGAGAGTAGAGTTCTGAGACTGGAGTGGAGAAGAACTGTTTCAGAGTGCAGATATTGGAGACTGGGGTGCAGAAGAACTGTTGCTTAGAGCAGAGTTTGGAGACTGTGGTGCAGTAGAACTGTCGCAGATCACAGAAGTTAAAGACTGAGTTGCAGAAAGAATGTTACAGAGAGCAAATGTTGGAGACTAGGGTGCAGAATTACTAATAAAAAAAGCAGAGGTTGAAGACTGGGGTGCAGAGGGACCGTTACAGAGAGCAGAGGTGGGAGGCTTAAGTACAGAAGGAATGTTACAGAGAGCAGAGTTTGGAGACTAGGGTACAGAAGGACTGTTGCAGAGAGCAGATGTTGTATACTGTGGTTCAGAAGAACTGTAGTAGAGAGCAGAGGTTAGAGAATGAGGTGCAGAAGTAAGTTTGCAGAGAGCAGAGGTTGGAAACAGTGGTGCAAAAGGACTGATACAGAAAGCAGAGGATTGAGACTGGGATGAAGAAGGACTGTTACAGAGAGCAGAGTTTTAAGACTGTGGTACAGAAGGACTGTTAAAGAGAGCAGATGTTGGAGACTGGGGAGCAGAAGAACTGTTGCAGAGAACAGAGTTTGGAGACTGGGGTGCCACAGGACCGGTGCAGAATCCAGAGGTTGTAGACTGTGGTGGAAAAGGAATGTTACAGAGAGCAGAGTTTGAAAACTGGGATGCAGAAGGATTTTAAAAAGAGGTTGGAGACAGGGGTGCAGACGGACTGTTGAGGAGAGCAGTGGTTGGATACTGAGGTGCAAAAAGACTGTTACAGAGAGTAGAGGTTGGAGATTGGGGTGCACAAGGCCTGTTACAGACAGCAGAGGTTGGAATCTGGGGAGCAGAAGAACTGTTATAGAGAGCAGACATTTTAGACAAGATTGCAGAAGGATCTTAGAGAGAGTAGAGTTTGAAGACTTAGGTGCAGTAGGAATGTTAAAGAGAGCAGAGGTTTGACACTGGGGTGCAGAAGGCATGTTACGGAGAAAAGAGTTTGGAAAAGGGGTGCAGAAGGATTGTTAGAGAGGGCAGAGTTGGGAGACTGGGTTGCAGAAGGATATTAAAGAGAGCAGATTTTGGAGTCTGGGGTGCAGAAGGATTGTTGCAGAGAGAAAAATTTTCCGACTGAGGTGAAGAAAGACTGTTGCAGAGAGCAGATGTTGGAGACTGGGGTGCAGAAGGATCGTTACAGAGAGCACAAGTTGGGGAATGGGGTGCAGAAGGAATGCTACAGAGAGCAGAGATTGGAGACTGCGGTGCAGAAGGCCTGTTACGGAGAGCAGAGTTTTGAGACTGGGGTGCAAAAGGACTGTTACAGAGCACAGAGTTTTGAGACTGGGTTTAAAAGGATCTTACAGATAGCAGAGGTTTGAGACTGAGGTGCAGAAGGACTGTTGCAGAGAGCAGATGTTGGAGTCTGCAGTACAAAAGGAATTTGCAGAGAGCAGAGGTTGGAGACTAGGGTACACAAGGACTTTTTCAGAGAGCAGATTTTGGAGACTGTTGTTTAGAAGGACTTTTGCAGAGAGCAGAAGTTTGAGAATGGGGTGCAGAAAGACTTTTGCAGAGAGCAGAGGATGGAGACTTAGGTGCAGAAGGACGGATAAAGAAAGCAGAGATTGGAACTGGCGTGCAAAAGGACCTTTACAGAGAGCAGATTTTGGAGACTGTGGTACAGAAGGACTATTACAGAGTGCAGAGTTTGGAGACTGCGTAGCAGAAGGACTGCTGCAGAATACAGAGATTTGATACTGGGGTGCAGCAGGACCGTTGCAGAAAGCAGAGGTTAAATAATGGTGTGGAGAAAAAATATTACTGAGAGCAGATTTTGGAAACTGGCGTTCAGAAGGATCTTTCAGAGAGCAGAGGTTGGAGAATGAGGTGAGAAAGGATCGTTCCTAAAGCAGAGTTTGGACATTGGGGTGCAGAAGAATTTTTGCAGAGAGCAGATGTTGGAGACTGGTGTGCAGAAGGATTGTTTAGAGAGCAGATGTTGGAGACTGGGGTGCAGAAGGACTCTTGCAGAGAGCAGAAGTTGAAGACTGAGGTGGAGAAGGACTGTTTTAGAGAAAGAGGTTGGATACTGGCATATACAAGAATTGTTGTAGAGTGCAGAGGTTTAAGACTGAGGTACAGAAAGATCGTTTCAGAGAGCAGAGGTGGAGACTTGGCTGAAGAAGGACTCTTACACAGAGCACAAGTTCAGACTGGGTTACAGAAGGAATGTTGCAGACAGCATAGGTTGGAGACTGGGGTGCATAAGGACTGTTGCAGATAGCAGAGTTTAGATATGAGGTTTAGAAGGACTGTTACAGAAAGCAGAGTTTGTAGACTGGGGAGCAGAAGGACTGACAGAGAAAGCAGACGTTGGAGACTGGGGTTCAGAAGGACAATTACAGAGAGCAGAGTTTGGAAAATGCGGTACAAAACGACTGTTACAGAGAGCAGAGGTTGGCAAGTGGAGTGCAGAAGGAGTGTTGCAAAGAACAGAGGTTAGAGACTCAGGTGCAGAAGTACTGTTACAGAGAGCAGAGTTTTTAGACAAGGGTGCAGAAGGATCTTACAGAGAGGAGAGTTTGAAGACTGAGGTGCAGCAGGACTCTTAAAGAGAGCAGAAGTTGGAGACTTGGGTGCAGAACGCCTGTTAGGAAGAGCAGAGTTTGGAGAAGGGCTTTAGAAGGACTGCTACAGGTGGCAGAGTTTAGAGACTTAGATGCAAAAGGATTTTACAGAGAGCAGATGTTGGAGACTGAGTTGAACAAGGACTGTTACAGAGAGTAGAGATTGGAGACTGAGTTTCAGAAGGATCGTTGCAGACAACAGAAGTTGGAGACTGGGATGCAGAAGGATCGTTGCAGACAGCAGAGTTTTCAGACTTAGATGCAAAAGGAGTGTTACACAGAGCAGAGGTTAAAGACTAAGGTGAAGAAGGACAGTTACAGAGAGAAGATGTGGGAGACAGGGGTGCAGGACTGATACAGAGCAGAAGTTGGTGACTGAGGTACAGAAGGACTGTTACAGAGAGCAGAGGTTTGAGAATCGGGTGCAGAAGGATAATTGCAGAGAGCAGAGTTTTCAGACTGAGGTACAGAAAAACTGTTGCAGAGAGCATATGTTGGAGATTGGGGTGCACATGGACTGTTGCAGCAAGCAGAGGTTGGAGACTAGGGTGCAGAGGGATCGTTGCAGAGAGAAGAGGTTGGAGACTGCGGTGCAGAAGACCATTGCAGAGAGCAGAGTTTGGAGACTGAGGTGCAGAAGGACTGTTATAAAGAGTAGAGTTTGGAGACTGGGTTGCAGAAGGATCTTACAGAGAACAGAGGTTGGAGACTGAGGTGCAGAAGCACTGTTACAGAGAGTAGAGTTTGGAGACTCAGGTGCAGAAAGACCATTGCAGAGAGTAGAGTTTGGAGACTGTGGTGCAAAAGGATTGTTACAGAGAGTAGAGGTTAGAGACTGGGGTGCAGAAGGACTTATACAGAAAGCAGAGGTGGGAGACTCGGATGCAGAAGTACCCTTACAGAGAGCAGAGGTTGGAGAATGCAGTACAGAAGGACTGTTACAGAGAGCAGCGGTTGGAGACTGGGGTTGAGAAGGACTGTCGCAGAGAACAAATGTTGGAGACTGGGTTGCAAAAGGACTGTTTCAGAGAGCAGAGGTTGGAGACTGTGGTGCAGAAGGACTGTTGCAGAGAGCAGAGTTTGCAGACTGAGTTGCAGAAGGACTGTTACAGAACGCAGATTTTGGAGACTGTGGTGCAAAACGACTGATACAGATAGCAGAGGTTGGATACTGGGGTGCATAAGGACCCTTACGGAGAACAGAGGTTCGAGACTGCGGTACTGAAGGACTGTTACCGAGAGCAGAGGTTTGAGACTGGGGTGCAGAATAACTGATGTAGAGAACAGAGGTTGGAAACTTAGGTTCAGTAGGATCGTTGGGGCCAACAGATTCTGGAGACTGGGGTGTAGAAGTACTGTTGCAGAGAGTAGTGATTGGAGACTGGGGTACAGAAAGACTGATACAGAGAGCAGAGTTTGGAGTCTGGGGTGCAGAATAACTGTTGTAGAGATCAGAGGTTGGAGACTGGGGTGCAGAAGGACCATTGCAGAAAGCAGAGGTTGGAGACTGGGTTTCAGAAGGATCTTACAGAGAGCAGAGTTAGGACACTGAGGTGCAGAAAAACTTTTGCACAGACTAGTGGTTGAAGATTGGGGCGCAGAAGGACTGTTTCAGAGAACAGATGTTAAAGTCTGAGATGCAGAGGGACTGTTACAGTGAGCAGAGTTTGGAGACTTGGGTGAAGAATGACTCATACATAATGCAGAGTTTGGAGACTCGGGTGCAGAAGGAACATACAGAGAGCAGAGTATAGAGACTGAAGTACAGAAGGACTGTTACAGAGATCAGAGGTTGAAGATTGGGGTGCAGAAGGCCTGTTACTCAGAGGAGAGTTGGGAGAAGGGGTGCAGAAAGACTGTTACAGAGGGCAGAGAGCAGAGGTTTGAGACTGAGGTGATGAAGGATCGTTATAGAGAGAAGAAGTTGCAGACTGGGGTGCAGAAGGACTGTTACAGAGAGCAGAGATTGTAGACTGGATTGCCGAAGGACTTTTACAGATCGCACAATTTCGAGACTCGGTTGCAGAAGGATCTTACAGAGAGCAGATGTTGGAGACTGAGGTGCAAAAGGACTTTTACAGAGAATAGAGGTTGGAGACTGAGGCACAGAAGGATTTTTACAGAGAGCAGATACAGAAAGCAGAGGTTGGAGAATGGGATGCAGAAGGACTGTTTCAGAGAGTAGATGTTAAAGACTGGGGTGCAGAAGAACTTTTGCAGAGAGCCGAAGTTGAAGACTGGGGTTCAGAAGGATTGTTGCAGGGAGCAGATGTTGGAGACTGGGGTGAAGAAGGACTTTAACAGAGATCAGAGTTTGGAGACTGGGGTGCAGAAGGACTGTTGCAGACAGCAGAGGTTGGAGAGTGGGGTGCAGAAGAACTGTTGCAGAGAGTGTAAAGACTGGGGTGCAGAACAACCGTTGCAGAGAGCAGTGAGAAGAGGTTGGAGACTGGGGTGCAGAAGGACATTTGCAGAGAGCAGAGGTTTGAGACTGAGGTGATGAAGGATCGTTATAGAGAGAAGAAGTTGCAGACTGGGGTGCAGAAGGACTGTTACAGAGAGCAGAGATTGGAGACTGGATTGCCGAAGGACTTTTACAGATCGCACAATTTCGAGACTCGGTTGCAGAAGGATCTTACAGAGAGCATTTTGGAGACTCTGGTTCAGAAGGACTTTTACAGAGAGCAAAGTTTGGAAGCTCGGGTGCAGAAGGATCTTTGCAGAGAGCACATTTTTCAGACTGAGGTGCAGAAGGACTGTTTCAGAGAGCAGATGTTGGATCCTGGGGTGCAGAAGGACTGTTACAGAGAGCAGAGTTTGGAGACTGGGGTGCAGAAGGATCGTTGCAGAGAGCACAGGTTGGAGACTGGGGTGCAGAAGGCCAGTTAAAGAGAGCAGAGGTTGAAGAATGGGTGTAGAATGCCTGTTACAGAGAGCAGAGTTTGGAGACTGGGGTGCAGAAGTACTGTTACAGAGAGCAGCGTTTGGACAATGGGTTTCAGAAGGATCTTACAGAGTGCAGTGTTTGGAGACTGAAGTGCAGAAGGACTTTTACAGAGAGTAGAGTGTGGAGCCTGGAATGCAGAAGGAGTGTTACAGAGAACAGAGTTTGGAGATTGGGGTGCAGAAGAAATGTTACTGAGAGCAGAGGTTGGAGACTGGGGTGCAGAATGAATGTTTTAGAGAGCAGAGTTTGGAAACTGAGGTGCAGAATAACTGTTTTAGAGAAACAGAAGTTCGAGGCTGGGGTGCAGAAGGACCATTGCAGAAAGCAGAAGTTGGACACTGGGTTTCAGAAGGATCTTACAGAGAGCAGAGTTTGGACACTGAGGTGCAGAAGGACTTTTGAAGAGAGCAGAGTTTGGAGATTAGCATGCAGAAGGACTGTTGCAGAGAGCAGAAATTATAGTCTGAGTTTCAGAAGGACTGTTACAGAAAGCAGAGTTTAGAGACCAGGGTGCAGAAGGACTGATACAGAAAGCAGAGTTTGGAGACTGGTGTCCAGAAGGACCATTGCAGAGAGCAGAGTTTGGAGTCTAGGGAGAAGAATTATCGTTGCAGAGAGCAGAGGTTGGAGACAGAGGTGCAGAAAGATCATTTCTGAGTGCAGAGGTTTGAGACTGGGGTGCAGAAGGACTGTTAAAAATTGCAGAACTTGGAGACTGAGGTGCAGAAGGACTTTTACAGAGAGAAGAGTTTGAGACTGGGGTGAAAAAGGATTCTTACAGAGAGCAGAGAATGGAGAATGGGGTGCAGAAGGATCATTGCAGAGAGCAGAGGTTGGAGAATGAGGTGCAGAAGGATCGTTACTGAGAGCAGAGTTTGGAGACTGGGGTGCAGCAGAACAGTTACAGTGAGCACAGGTTGGAGACTGGTGTGCAGAAGAAATGTTGCAGAGAGCAGAGGTTGGAGACTGGGGTGCAGAAGGACTGTTTCAGAGAGCAGTTTTTGGAACCTGGCATGCAGAAAGATCGTTGCAGCGAGCAGAGGTTGGAGACTGGGGTGTAGAAGGACTGTTGCTGAGAGGAGAGGTTGGAGACTGAGGTGCAGAAGGATCGTTGCAGAGAGAAGAAGTTGGAGACTGGGGTCCAGAAGACCTGTTACACAGAGCAGAGGTTGAAGACTAGGGTGCGGAAAGATTGGTTCAGATAGCACATTTTGAAGACTGGGGTGCAGAAGGAATGCTGCAGAAAGCAGAGGTTTCAGACTGAGGCTTAGAGGACTGTTACAGAGAATAGAGTTTGCAATCTTAGGTAGAGAAAGACTGTTACAGAAATTAGAGTTTGGCAACTGGGGTGCTGAAGGACCATTATAGAGAGAAGAGCTTGGAGACTGCGGTAAAAAAGGACTGTTAGAGAGAGCAGATTTGGAGACTTTGGTGCAGAACGACCGTTGTAGACAGCACATTTTGGAGAATAGGGTGCAGAAAGACTGTTACAGAGAGCAGACGTTGGAGACTGAAATGCAGAAGATTGTTACAGAGAGCAGAGGTTGGAGACTGGGGTACAGAAAGACCATTAAAAGAGCGAAGGTTGGAGACTGAGGTGCAGAAGGACTTTTACAGAGAGCACAGGTTGGATACTGGGGTGCAGAAGGACTGTTACAGAGAGCAGAGTTTGGAGAAAGGGATGCAAAAAAATCTTACAGAGAGCAGAGTCTGGAGACTGGGGTGCAGAAAGACTGTTGCAGAGAGCAGAGGTTGGAGAGTGAGGTGCAGAAGGATCGTTGCAGAAAAATAGGTTGAAGACTGGGGTGCAGAAGGACTGTTACGGAGAGCAGAGCTTCGAGATTGGGGTGCAGAAGAATTGTTACAGAGAGCAAAGTTTGGAGACTGGGGTGCAGAAAGCCTGTTACAGAGAGCAGAGTTTGGAGACTGAGGTGCAGAAGAAGTGTAAAAGAGAGCAGAACTTGAAGACTGAGGTGCAGAAGGATTGGTACAGGGAGAAGAGGTTGGAGACTGAGGTGTAGAAGGACTGTTACAGAGAGCAGAGGTTGGAAACTGTGGTAAAGAAGGATTGTTCCAAAGAGCAGAGGTTGGAAACTGAGGTGCAGAAAGATAGTTGGAAAAAGCAGAGGTTGGAAACTGAGGTGTAGAAGGACAGTTACACAGAGCACAGTTTGTAGACAGGGGTAAGAAAACAGTTACAGAGAGCACAGTTTGGAGAGTGGGGTGCAGAAGAAATGTTGCAGTTAGCAGAGATTGAGACTGCGGTACAGAAGTACTGTTACAAAGAGCAGAGGCTAGAGACTGAGGTGCAGAAGGAATGTCACAGAGAGCAGAGTTTGGAAACTGGGGTGCAGAAGGATCTTACAAAGTGCAGAGGCTGGAGACTGGGGACAGAACGACTGTTACAGAGAACAGAAGTTGGAGACTGGGGTGCAGAAGGATCGTTGTAGAGAGCAGAGGTTGGAGACTGGGGTATAGAAGGACTGTTGCAGAGAGTAGAGGTTGGAGACTGGGGTGCAGAAGGACTGTTGAAGATAGCACAGTTTCGAGACTGAGTTGCAGAATAATCTTACAGAGAGCATTTTGGAGACTGAGGTTCAGAAGGTCTGTTACAGAGAGGTTGGAAACTGGGGTGCAGAAGGATTGTTGCAGAGAGCAGCGTTTTCAGACTGAGGTGCAGAAGGGCTTTTGCACAGAGCAGATATTGGATCCTGGGGTGCAGAAGGACTGTTAAAGCGAGCAGAGTATGGACTCTAGGGTGCAGAAGGATCGATGCAGAGAGCAGAGTTTGGAGATTTTGGTGCAGAAGGCCTGTTAAAGAGAGCAGAGTTTGGAGAACTGGTTGCAGAAGGATCTTACAGAGAGCAGAGTTTTGAGACTGACCTGCAGAAGGACTTTTACAGAGAGTAGAGTATGGAGACTGAGGAGCAGAAGGAACGTTGTAGAGACCAGAGGTTGGAGACTGATTTCCAGATGGATTGTTACTGAGATCAGAGGGTGGACACTGGAGTGCAGAAGAAGTGTTTACAGAGAGCAGAGTTTTGAGACTGGGGAGCAAAAGAACTGTTACCGAGAGCAGAGGGTAGAGACTGGGGTGCAGAGGACTGTTGCAGAGAGTAAAGGTTGGAAACTGAGGTGGAGAAAGATCGTTGCAGAGAGAAGAGGTTGGAGAATGGAGTGCAGAAGGCCTGTTACAGAGAGGAGAGTTTGGAAACTGGAGTGCAGAAGGCCTTTTACAGAGAGCAGAGGTTGGAGATGGGGTGCAGAAGGACTGTTACAGATAGCACAGTTCGGATACTGGGGTACAGAAGGATCATTGCAGAGAGCAGAGGTTTCAGACTGAGGTGCAAAAGGACTGCTACAGAGAGCATAAGTTGCAGTCTGAGGTGCAGAAGGACTATTACAGAAAGAAGAGGTTGGCAATTGGGGTGCAGAAGAACCGTTACATAGAGAAGAGGTTGGAGACTGCGGTACAGAAGGACTGTTACAGAGAGCAGAGTTTGGAGACTGGGGTGCAGAAGGACCATTGCAGGGAGCAGAGGATGGAGCCTTGGGAGAAGAAGGATCATTGTAGAGAGCAGATATTATAGACTGGGGTTCAGAAAGACTGTTCCAGAGAGTAGAGGTTGAAGACTGAGGTGCAGAAGGATCGTTACAGAGATCAGAGGTTGGAGACTGAGGTGCAGAAAGACTTTTATAGAGAGCAGAGGTTGGAGACTGGGGTGCAGAAGGATTCTTACAGAGAGCAGAGGATGGAGAC
>NW_027524280.1:0-34011 GCF_052094955.1 Ictidomys tridecemlineatus | reverse complement strand
AACCGGTTTCATTTTGAGGTTTCACTCTGTTTTCTCCTATAGGGATACATGTATTTGGAACTCTAAATCAAATACGGTTTGTGCTAGCTCTTTGAAACTTGACACAATAAAGCAGTTTCAAGTTCTATCTCTATGGCTTGTTTGCTGTTGATGTAGTCCTAAGCAGAGACTGGCGAGAATCACTTTCATGGAAAGGGCCTGCCAAGCTTCCAAAAAACTACGAGTTGCCTGAAATCTCAGCACACACTTTTTCACTCAATCTTGATGAAACTTTCAGGTAATGATCAGTACACCAATCCCACTTGGCTCGCCAAATTTTGTTCTTCTAGGTTAAACCGTTCGTTGGCAGTAACCGGTTTCATTTTTAGGTTTCACTCTGTTTTCTCCTATAGGGATACATGTATTTGGAACTCTAAATCAAACAAGGTTTGTGCTAGCTCTTTGAAACTTGACACAATAAAGCAGTTTCAAGTTCTATCTCTATGGTTTGTTTGCTGTTGATGTAGCCCTAAGCAGAGACTGGCGAGAATCACTTTCATGGAAAGGGCCTGCCAAGCTTCCAAAAAACTACGAGTTGCCTGAAATCTCAGCACACACTTTTTCACCCAATCTTGATGAAACTTTCAGGTAATGATCAGTACACCAGTCCCACTTGGCTCGCCAAATTTCGTTCTTCTAGGTTAAACCGTTCGTTGGCAGTAACCGGTTTCATTTTGAGGTTTCACTCTGTTTTCTCCTATAGGGATACATGTATTTGGAACTCTAAATCAAACACGGTTTGTGCTAGCTCTTTGAAACTTGACACAATAAAGCAGTTTCAAGTGCTATCTCTATGGTTTGTTTACTGTTGATGTAGCCCTAAGCAGAGACTGGCGAGAATCACTTTCATGGAAAGGGCCTGCCAAGCTTCCAAAAAACTACGAGTTGCCTGAAATCTCAGCACACACTTTTTCACCCAATCTTGATGAAACTTTCAGGTAATGATCAGTACACCAATCCCACTTGGCTCGCCAAATTTCGTTCTTCTAGGTTAAACCGTTCGTTGGCAGTAACTGGTTTCATTTTGAGGTTTCACTCTGTTTTCTCCTATAGGGATACATGTATTTGGAACTCTAAATCAAACACGGTTTGTGCTAGCTCTTTGAAACTTGACACAATAAAGCAGTTTCAAGTTCTATCTCTATGGTTTGTTTGCTGTTGATGTACCCTAAGCAGAGACTGGTGAGAATCACTTTCATGGAAAGGGCCTGCCAAGCTTCCAAAAAATTACGAGTTGCCTGAAATCTCAGCACACACTTTTTCACCCAATCTTGATGAAACTTTCAGGTAATGATCAGTACACCAATCCCACTTGGCTCGCCAAATTTCGTTCTTCTAGGTTAAACCGTTCGTTGGCAGTAACCGGTTTCATTTTGAGGTTTCACTCTGTTTTCTCCTATAGGGATACATGTATTTGGAACTCTAAATCAAACACGGTTTGTGCTAGCTCTTTGAAACTTGACACAATAAAGCAGTTTCAAGTTCTATCTCTATGGTTTGTTTGCTGTTGATGTACCCTAAGCAGAGACTGGTGAGAATCACTTTCATGGAAAGGGCCTGCCAAGCTTCCAAAAAATTACGAGTTGCCTGAAATCTCAGCACACACTTTTTCACCCAATCTTGATGAAACTTTCAGGTAATGATCAGTACACCAATCCCACTTGGCTCGCCAAATTTCGTTCTTCTAGGTTAAACCGTTCGTTGGCAGTAACCGGTTTCATTTTGAGGTTTCACTCTGTTTTCTCCTATAGGGATACATGTATTTGGAACTCTAAATCAAACACGGTTTGTGCTAGCTCTTTGAAACTTGACACAATAAAGCAGTTTCAAGTTCTATCTCTATGGTTTGTTTGCTGTTGATGTAGCCCTAAGCAGAGACTGGCGAGAATCACTTTCATGCAAAGGGCCTGCCAAGCTTCCAAAAAACTACGAGTTGCCTGAAATCTCAACACACACTTTTTCACCCAATCTTGATGAAACTTTCAGGTAATGATCAGTACACCAATCCCACTTGGCTCGCCAAATTTCGTTCTTCTAGGTTAAACCGTTCCTTGGCAGTAACCGGTTTCATTTTGAGGTTTCACTCTGTTTTCTCCTATAGGGATACATGTATTTGGAACTCTAAATCAAACACGGTTTGTGCTAGCTCTTTGAAACTTGACACAATAAAGCAGTTTCAAGTTCTATCTCTATGGTTTGTTTGCTGTTGATGTACCCTAAGCAGAGACTGGTGAGAATCACTTTCATGGAAAGGGCCTGCCAAGCTTCCAAAAAATTACGAGTTGCCTGAAATCTCAGCACACACTTTTTCACCCAATCTTGATGAAACTTTCAGGTAATGATCAGTACACCAATCCCACTTGGCTCGGCAAATTTCGTTCTTCTAGGTTAAACCGTTCGTTGGCAGTAACCGGTTTCATTTTGAGGTTTCACTCTGTTTTCTCCTATAGGGATACATGTATTTGGAACTCTAAATCAAACACGGTTTGTGCTAGCTCTTTGAAACTTGACACAATAAAGCAGTTTCAAGTTTTATCTCTATGGTTTGTTTTCTGTTGATGTAGCCCGAAGCAGAGACTGGCTAGAATCACTTTCTTGGAAAGGGCCTGCCAAGCTTCCAAAAAACTATGAGTTTCCTGAAATGTCAGCACACACTTTTTCACCCAATCTTGATGAAACTTTCAGGTAATGATCAGTACACCAATCCCACTTGGCTCGCCAAATTTCGTTCTTCTAGGTTAAACCGTTCGTTGGCAGTAACCGGTTTCATTTTGAGGTTTCACTCTGTTTTCTCCTATAGGGATACATGTATTTGGAACTCTAAATCAAACACGGTTTGTGCTAGCTCTTTGAAACTTGACACAATAAAGCAGTTTCAAGTTCTATCTCTATGGTTTGTTTGCTGTTGATGTAGCCCTAAGCAGAGACTGGCGAGAATCACTTTCATGCAAAGGGCCTGCCAAGCTTCCAAAAAACTACGAGTTGCCTGAAATCTCAACACACACTTTTTCACCCAATCTTGATGAAACTTTCAGGTAATGATCAGTACACCAATCCCACTTGGCTCGCCAAATTTCGTTCTTCTAGGTTAAACCGTTCCTTGGCAGTAACCGGTTTCATTTTGAGGTTTCACTCTGTTTTCTCCTATAGGGATACATGTATTTGGAACTCTAAATCAAACACGGTTTGTGCTAGCTCTTTGAAACTTGACACAATAAAGCAGTTTCAAGTTCTATCTCTATGGTTTGTTTGCTGTTGATGTACCCTAAGCAGAGACTGGTGAGAATCACTTTCATGGAAAGGGCCTGCCAAGCTTCCAAAAAATTACGAGTTGCCTGAAATCTCAGCACACACTTTTTCACCCAATCTTGATGAAACTTTCAGGTAATAATCAGTACACCAATCCCACTTGGCTCGGCAAATTTCGTTCTTCTAGGTTAAACCGTTCGTTGGCAGTAACCGGTTTCATTTTGAGGTTTCACTCTGTTTTCTCCTATAGGGATACATGTATTTGGAACTCTAAATCAAACACGGTTTGTGCTAGCTCTTTGAAACTTGACACAATAAAGCAGTTTCAAGTTCTATCTCTATGGTTTGTTTGCTGTTGATGTACCCTAAGCAGAGACTGGTGAGAATCACTTTCATGGAAAGGGCCTGCCAAGCTTCCAAAAAATTACGAGTTGCCTGAAATCTCAGCACACACTTTTTCACCCAATCTTGATGAAACTTTCAGGTAATGATCAGTACACCAATCCCACTTGGCTCGCCAAATTTCGTTCTTCTAGGTTAAACTGTTCGTTGGCAGTAACCGGTTTCATTTTGAGGTTTCACTCTGTTTTCTCCTATAGGGATACATGTATTTGGAACTCTAAATCAAACACGGTTTGTGCTAGCTCTTTGAAACTTGACACAATAAAGCAGTTTCAAGTACTATCTCAATGGTTTGTTTGCTGTTGAAGTAGCCCTAAGCAGAGACTGGCGAGAATCACTTTCATGGAAAGGGCCTGCCAAGCTTCCAAAAAACTACGAGTTCCCTGAAATCTCAGCACACACTTTTTCACCCAAACTTGATGAAACTTTCAGGTAATGATCAGTACACCAATCCCACTTGGCTCGGCAAACTTCGTTCTTCTAGGTTAAACCATTCGTTGGCTGTAACCGGTTTCATTTTGAGGTTTCACTCTGTTTTTTCCTATAGGGATACATGTATTTGGAACACTAAATGAAACACGGTTTGTGATAGCTCTTTGAAACTTGACACAATAAAGCAGTTTCAACTTCTATCTTTATAATTTGTTTGCTGATCATGTAGCCCTAAGCAGAGACTGGCGAGAATCAATTTCATGGAAAGGGCCTGCCAAGCTTCCAAAAAACTACGAGTTGCCTGAAATCTCAGCACACACTTTTTCACCCAATCTTGATGAAACTTTCAGGTAATGATGAGTACACCAATCCCACTTGGCTCGCCAAATTTCGTTCTTCTAGGTTAAACTGTTCGTTGGCAGTAACCGGTTTCATTTTGAGGTTTCACTCTGTTTTCTCCTATAGGGATACATGTATTTGGAACTCTAAATCAAACACGGTTTGTGCTAGCTCTTTGAAACTTGACACAATAAAGCAGTTTCAAGTACTATCTCTATGGTTTGTTTGCTGTTGATGTAGCCCTAAGCAGAGACTGGCGAGAATCACTTTCATGGAAAGGGCCTGCCAAGCTTCCAAAAAACTACGAGTTGCCTGAAATCTCAGCACACACTTTTTCACCCAATCTTGATGAAACTTTCAGGTAATGATCAGTACACCAATCCCCCTTGGCTCGCCAAATTTCTTTCTTCTAGGTTAAACCGTTCGTTGGCAGTAACCGGTTTCATTTTGAGGTTTTACTCTGTTTTCTCCTATAGGGATACATGTATTTGGAACTCTAAATCAAACACGGTTTGTGCTAGCTCTTTGAAACTTGACACAATAAAGCAGTTTCAAGTTCTATCTCTATGGTTTGTTTGCTGTTGATGTAGCCATAAGCAGAGACTGGCTAGAATCACTTTCTTGGAAAGGGCCTTCCAAGCTTCCAAAAAACTATGAGTTTCCTGAAATGTCAGCACACACTTTTTCACCCAATCTTGATGAAACTTTCAGGTAATGATCAGTACACCAATCCCACTTGGCTCGCCAAATTTCGTTCTTCTAGGTTAAACCGTTCCTTGGCAGTAACCGGTTTCATTTTGAGGTTTCACTCTGTTTTCTCCTATAGGGATACATGTATTTGGAACTCTAAATCAAACACGGTTTGTGCTAGCTCTTTGAAACATGACACAATAAAGCAGTTTCAAGTTCTATCTCTATGGTTTGTTTGCTGTTGATGTAGCCCTAAGCAGAGACTGGCGAGAATCACTTTCATGGAAAGGGCCTGCCAAGCTTCCAAAAAACTACGAGTTGCCTGAAATCTCAGGACACACTTTTTCACCCAATCTTGATGAAACTTTCAGGTAATGATCAGTACACCAATCCCACTTGGCTCGCCAAATTTCGTTCTTCTAGGTTAAACCGTTCCTTGGCAGTAACTGGTTTCATTTTGAGGTTTCACTCTGTTTTCTCCTATAGGGATACATGTATTTGGAACTCTAAATCAAACACGGTTTCTGCTAGCTCTTTGAAACTTGACACAATAAAGCAGTTTCATGTTCTATCTCTATGGTTTGTTTGCTGTTGATGTAGCCCTAAGCAGAGACTGGCGAGAATCACTTTCATGGAAAGGGCCTGCCAAGCTTCCAAAAAACTACGAGTTGCCTGAAATCTCAGCACACACTTTTTCACCCAATCTTGATGAAACTTTCAGGTAATGATCAGTACACCAATCCCACTTGGCTCGCCAAATTTCGTTCTTCTAGGTTAAACCGTTCGTTGGCAGTAACCGGTTTCATTTTGAGGTTTCACTCTGTTTTCTCCTATAGGGATACATGTATTTGGAACTCTAAATCACACACGGTTTGTGCTAGCTCTTTGAAACTTGACACAATAAAGCAGTTTCAAGTTCTATCTCTATGATTTGTTTGCTGTTGATGTAGCTCTAAGCAGAGACTGGCGAGAATCACTTTCATGGAAAGGGCCTGCCAAACTTCCAAAAAACTACGAGTTGCCTGAAATCTCAGCACACACTTTTTCACCCAATCTTGATGAAACTTTCAGGTAATGATCAGTACACCAATCCCACTTGGCTCGCCAAATTTAGTTCTTCTAGGTTAAACTGTTCCTTGGCAGTAACCGGTTTCATTTTGAGGTTTCACTCTGTTTTCTCCTATAGGGATACATGTATTTGGAACTCTAAATCAAACACGGTTTCTGCTAGCTCTTTGAAACTTGACACAATAAAGCAGTTTCATGTTCTATCTCTATGGTTTGTTTGCTGTTGATGTAGCCCTAAGCAGAGACTGGCGAGAATCACTTTCATGGAAAGGGCCTGCCAAGCTTCCAAAAAATTACGAGTTGCCTGAAATCTCAGCACACACTTTTTCACCCAATCTTGATGAAACTTTCAGGTAATGATCAGTACACCAATCCCACTTGGCTCGCCAAATTTCGTTCTTCTAGGTTAAACCGTTCGTTGGCAGTAACCGGTTTCATTTTGAGGTTTCACTCTGTTTTCTCCTATAGGGATACATGTATTTGGAACTCTAAATCAAACACGGTTTGTGCTAGCTCTTTGAAACTTGACACAATAAAGCAGTTTCAAGTTCTATCTCTATGGTTTGTTTGCTGTTGATGTAGCCCTAAGCAGAGACTGGCGAGAATCACTTTCATGCAAAGGGCCTGCCAAGCTTCCAAAAAACTACGAGTTGCCTGAAATCTCAACACACACTTTTTCACCCAATCTTGATGAAACTTTCAGGTAATGATCAGTACACCAATCCCACTTGGCTCGCCAAATTTCGTTCTTCTAGGTTAAACCGTTCGTTGGCAGTAACCGGTTTCATTTTGAGGTTTCACTCTGTTTTCTCCTATAGGGATACATGTATTTGGAACTCTAAATCAAACACGGTTTGTGCTAGCTCTTTGAAACTTGACACAATAAAGCAGTTTCAAGTTTTATCTCTATGGTTTGTTTTCTGTTGATGTAGCCCGAAGCAGAGACTGGCTAGAATCACTTTCTTGGAAAGGGCCTGCCAAGCTTCCAAAAAACTATGAGTTTCCTGAAATGTCAGCACACACTTTTTCACCCAATCTTGATGAAACTTTCAGGTAATGATCAGTACACCAATCCCACTTGGCTCGCCAAATTTCGTTCTTCTAGGTTAAACCGTTCGTTGGCAGTAACCGGTTTCATTTTGAGGTTTCACTCTGTTTTCTCCTATAGGGATACATGTATTTGGAACTCTAAATCAAACACGGTTTGTGCTAGCTCTTTGAAACTTGACACAATAAAGCAGTTTCAAGTTCTATCTCTATGGTTTGTTTGCTGTTGATGTAGCCCTAAGCAGAGACTGGCGAGAATCACTTTCATGCAAAGGGCCTGCCAAGCTTCCAAAAAACTACGAGTTGCCTGAAATCTCAACACACACTTTTTCACCCAATCTTGATGAAACTTTCAGGTAATGATCAGTACACCAATCCCACTTGGCTCGCCAAATTTCGTTCTTCTAGGTTAAACCGTTCCTTGGCAGTAACCGGTTTCATTTTGAGGTTTCACTCTGTTTTCTCCTATAGGGATACATGTATTTGGAACTCTAAATCAAACACGGTTTGTGCTAGCTCTTTGAAACTTGACACAATAAAGCAGTTTCAAGTTCTATCTCTATGGTTTGTTTGCTGTTGATGTACCCTAAGCAGAGACTGGTGAGAATCACTTTCATGGAAAGGGCCTGCCAAGCTTCCAAAAAATTACGAGTTGCCTGAAATCTCAGCACACACTTTTTCACCCAATCTTGATGAAACTTTCAGGTAATAATCAGTACACCAATCCCACTTGGCTCGGCAAATTTCGTTCTTCTAGGTTAAACCGTTCGTTGGCAGTAACCGGTTTCATTTTGAGGTTTCACTCTGTTTTCTCCTATAGGGATACATGTATTTGGAACTCTAAATCAAACACGGTTTGTGCTAGCTCTTTGAAACTTGACACAATAAAGCAGTTTCAAGTTCTATCTCTATGGTTTGTTTGCTGTTGATGTACCCTAAGCAGAGACTGGTGAGAATCACTTTCATGGAAAGGGCCTGCCAAGCTTCCAAAAAATTACGAGTTGCCTGAAATCTCAGCACACACTTTTTCACCCAATCTTGATGAAACTTTCAGGTAATGATCAGTACACCAATCCCACTTGGCTCGCCAAATTTCGTTCTTCTAGGTTAAACTGTTCGTTGGCAGTAACCGGTTTCATTTTGAGGTTTCACTCTGTTTTCTCCTATAGGGATACATGTATTTGGAACTCTAAATCAAACACGGTTTGTGCTAGCTCTTTGAAACTTGACACAATAAAGCAGTTTCAAGTACTATCTCAATGGTTTGTTTGCTGTTGAAGTAGCCCTAAGCAGAGACTGGCGAGAATCACTTTCATGGAAAGGGCCTGCCAAGCTTCCAAAAAACTACGAGTTCCCTGAAATCTCAGCACACACTTTTTCACCCAAACTTGATGAAACTTTCAGGTAATGATCAGTACACCAATCCCACTTGGCTCGGCAAACTTCGTTCTTCTAGGTTAAACCATTCGTTGGCTGTAACCGGTTTCATTTTGAGGTTTCACTCTGTTTTTTCCTATAGGGATACATGTATTTGGAACACTAAATGAAACACGGTTTGTGATAGCTCTTTGAAACTTGACACAATAAAGCAGTTTCAACTTCTATCTTTATAATTTGTTTGCTGATCATGTAGCCCTAAGCAGAGACTGGCGAGAATCAATTTCATGGAAAGGGCCTGCCAAGCTTCCAAAAAACTACGAGTTGCCTGAAATCTCAGCACACACTTTTTCACCCAATCTTGATGAAACTTTCAGGTAATGATGAGTACACCAATCCCACTTGGCTCGCCAAATTTCGTTCTTCTAGGTTAAACTGTTCGTTGGCAGTAACCGGTTTCATTTTGAGGTTTCACTCTGTTTTCTCCTATAGGGATACATGTATTTGGAACTCTAAATCAAACACGGTTTGTGCTAGCTCTTTGAAACTTGACACAATAAAGCAGTTTCAAGTACTATCTCTATGGTTTGTTTGCTGTTGATGTAGCCCTAAGCAGAGACTGGCGAGAATCACTTTCATGGAAAGGGCCTGCCAAGCTTCCAAAAAACTACGAGTTGCCTGAAATCTCAGCACACACTTTTTCACCCAATCTTGATGAAACTTTCAGGTAATGATCAGTACACCAATCCCCCTTGGCTCGCCAAATTTCTTTCTTCTAGGTTAAACCGTTCGTTGGCAGTAACCGGTTTCATTTTGAGGTTTTACTCTGTTTTCTCCTATAGGGATACATGTATTTGGAACTCTAAATCAAACACGGTTTGTGCTAGCTCTTTGAAACTTGACACAATAAAGCAGTTTCAAGTTCTATCTCTATGGTTTGTTTGCTGTTGATGTAGCCATAAGCAGAGACTGGCTAGAATCACTTTCTTGGAAAGGGCCTTCCAAGCTTCCAAAAAACTATGAGTTTCCTGAAATGTCAGCACACACTTTTTCACCCAATCTTGATGAAACTTTCAGGTAATGATCAGTACACCAATCCCACTTGGCTCGCCAAATTTCGTTCTTCTAGGTTAAACCGTTCCTTGGCAGTAACCGGTTTCATTTTGAGGTTTCCCTCTGTTTTCTCCTATAGGGATACATGTATTTGGAACTCTAAATCAAACACGGTTTGTGCTAGCTCTTTGAAACATGACACAATAAAGCAGTTTCAAGTTCTATCTCTATGGTTTGTTTGCTGTTGATGTAGCCCTAAGCAGAGACTGGCGAGAATCACTTTCATGGAAAGGGCCTGCCAAGCTTCCAAAAAACTACGAGTTGCCTGAAATCTCAGGACACACTTTTTCACCCAATCTTGATGAAACTTTCAGGTAATGATCAGTACACCAATCCCACTTGGCTCGCCAAATTTCGTTCTTCTAGGTTAAACCGTTCCTTGGCAGTAACTGGTTTCATTTTGAGGTTTCACTCTGTTTTCTCCTATAGGGATACATGTATTTGGAACTCTAAATCAAACACGGTTTCTGCTAGCTCTTTGAAACTTGACACAATAAAGCAGTTTCATGTTCTATCTCTATGGTTTGTTTGCTGTTGATGTAGCCCTAAGCAGAGACTGGCGAGAATCACTTTCATGGAAAGGGCCTGCCAAGCTTCCAAAAAACTACGAGTTGCCTGAAATCTCAGCACACACTTTTTCACCCAATCTTGATGAAACTTTCAGGTAATGATCAGTACACCAATCCCACTTGGCTCGCCAAATTTCGTTCTTCTAGGTTAAACCGTTCGTTGGCAGTAACCGGTTTCATTTTGAGGTTTCACTCTGTTTTCTCCTATAGGGATACATGTATTTGGAACTCTAAATCACACACGGTTTGTGCTAGCTCTTTGAAACTTGACACAATAAAGCAGTTTCAAGTTCTATCTCTATGATTTGTTTGCTGTTGATGTAGCTCTAAGCAGAGACTGGCGAGAATCACTTTCATGGAAAGGGCCTGCCAAACTTCCAAAAAACTACGAGTTGCCTGAAATCTCAGCACACACTTTTTCACCCAATCTTGATGAAACTTTCAGGTAATGATCAGTACACCAATCCCACTTGGCTCGCCAAATTTAGTTCTTCTAGGTTAAACTGTTCCTTGGCAGTAACCGGTTTCATTTTGAGGTTTCACTCTGTTTTCTCCTATAGGGATACATGTATTTGGAACTCTAAATCAAACACGGTTTCTGCTAGCTCTTTGAAACTTGACACAATAAAGCAGTTTCATGTTCTATCTCTATGGTTTGTTTGCTGTTGATGTAGCCCTAAGCAGAGACTGGCGAGAATCACTTTCATGGAAAGGGCCTGCCAAGCTTCCAAAAAACTACGAGTTGCCTGAAATCTCAGCACACACTTTTTCACCCAATCTTGATGAAACTTTCAGGTAATGATCAGTACACCAATCCCACTTGGCTCGCCAAATTTCGTTCTTCTAGGTTAAACTGTTCGTAGGCAGTAACCGGTTTCATTTTGAGGTTTCACTCTGTTTTCTCCTATAGGGATACATGTATTTGGAACTCTAAATCATACACGGTTTGTGCTAGCTCTTTGAAACTTGACACAATAAAGCAGTTTCAAGTACTATCTCTATGGTTTGTTTGCTGTTGATGTAGCCCTAAGCAGAGACTGGCGAGAATCACTTTCATGGAAAGGGCCTGCCAAGCTTCCAAAAAACTACGAGTTGCCTGAAATCTCAGCACACACTTTTTCACCCAATCTTGATGAAACTTTCAGGTAATGATCAGTACACCAATCCCACTTGGCTCGCCAAATTTCTTTCTTCTAGGTTAAACCGTTCGTTGGCAGTAACCGGTTTCATTTTGAGGTTTTACTCTGTTTTCTCCTATAGGGATACATGTATTTGGAACTCTAAATCAAACACGGTTTGTGCTAGCTCTTTGAAACTTGACACAATAAAGCAGTTTCAAGTTCTATCTCTATGGTTTGTTTGCTGTTGATGTAGCCCTAAGCAGAGACTGGCTAGAATCACTTTCTTGGAAAGGGCCTGCCAAGCTTCCAAAAAACTATGAGTTTCCTGAAATGTCAGCACACACTTTTTCACCCAATCTTGATGAAACTTTCAGGTAATGATCAGTACACCAATCCCACTTGGCTCGCCAAATTTCGTTCTTCTAGGTTAAACCGTTCCTTGGCAGTAACCGGTTTCATTTTGAGGTTTCACTCTGTTTTCTCCTATAGGGATACATGTATTTGGAACTCTAAATCAAACACGGTTTGTGCTAGCTCTTTGAAACATGACACAATAAAGCAGTTTCAAGTTCTATCTCTATGGTTTGTTTGCTGTTGATGTAGCCCTAAGCAGAGACTGGCGAGAATCACTTTCATGGAAAGGGCCTGCCAAGCTTCCAAAAAACTACGAGTTGCCTGAAATCTCAGGACACACTTTTTCACCCAATCTTGATGAAACTTTCAGGTAATGATCAGTACACCAATCCCACTTGGCTCGCCAAATTTCGTTCTTCTAGGTTAAACCGTTCCTTGGCAGTAACCGGTTTCATTTTGAGGTTTCACTCTGTTTTCTCCTATAGGGATACATGTATTTGGAACCCTAAATCAAACACGGTTTGTGCTAGCTCTTTGAAACTTGACACAATAAGGCAGTTTCATGTTCTATCTCTATGGTTTGTTTGCTGTTGATGTAGCCCTAAGCAGAGACTGGCGAGAATCACTTTCATGGAAAGGGCCTGCCAAGCTTCCAAAAAACTACGAGTTGCCTGAAATCTCAGCACACACTTTTTCACCCAATCTTGATGAAACTTTCAGGTAATGATCAGTACACCAATCCCACTTGGCTCGCCAAATTTTGTTCTTCTAGGTTAAACCGTTCGTTGGCAGTAACCGGTTTCATTTTGAGGTTTCACTCTGTTTTCTCCTATAGGGATACATGTATTTGGAACTCTAAATCACACACGGTTTGTGCTAGCTCTTTGAAACTTGACACAATAAAGCAGTTTCAAGTTCTATCTCTATGGTTTGTTTGCTGTTGATGTAGCTCTAAGCAGAGACTGGCGAGAATCACTTTCATGGAAAGGGCCTGCCAAGCTTCCAAAAAACTACGAGTTGCCTGAAATCTCAGCACACACTTTTACACCCAATCTTGATGAAACTTTCAGGTAATGATCAGTACACCAATCCCACTTGGCTCGCCAAATTTAGTTCTTCTAGGTTAAACTGTTCCTTGGCAGTAACCGGTTTCATTTTGAGGTTTCACTCTGTTTTCTCCTATAGGGATACATGTATTTGGAACTCTAAATCAAACACGGTTTGTGCTAGCTCTTTGAAACCTGACACAATAAAGCAGTTTCAAGTTCTACCTCTATGGTTTGTTTGCTGTTGATGTAGCCCTATGCAGAGACTGGCGAGAATCACTTTCATGGAAAGGGCCTGCCAAGCTTCCAAAAACTACGAGTTGCCTGAAATCTCAGCAAACACTTTTTCACCCAATCTTGATGAAACTTTCAGGTAATGATCAGTACACCAATCCCACTTGGCTCGCCAAATTTCGTTCTTCTAGGTTAAACCGTTCGTTGGCAGTAACCGGTTTCATTTTGAGGTTTCACTCTGTTTTCTCCTATAGGGATACATGTATTTGGAACTCTAAATCAAATACGGTTTGTGCTGGCTCTTTGAAACTTGACACAATAAAGCAGTTTCAAGTTCTATCTCTATGGCTTGTTTGCTGTTGATGTAGTCCTAAGCAGAGACTGGCGAGAATCACTTTCATGGAAAGGGCCTGCCAAGCTTCCAAAAAACTACGAGTTGCCTGAAATCTCAGCACACACTTTTTCACTCAATCTTGATGAAACTTTCAGGTAATGATCAGTACACCAATCCCACTTGGCTCGCCAAATTTTGTTCTTCTAGGTTAAACCGTTCGTTGGCAGTAACCGGTTTCATTTTTAGGTTTCACTCTGTTTTCTCCTATAGGGATACATGTATTTGGAACTCTAAATCAAACAAGGTTTGTGCTAGCTCTTTGAAACTTGACACAATAAAGCAGTTTCAAGTTCTATCTCTATGGTTTGTTTGCTGTTGATGTAGCCCTAAGCAGAGACTGGCGAGAATCACTTTCATGGAAAGGGCCTGCCAAGCTTCCAAAAAACTACGAGTTGCCTGAAATCTCAGCACACACTTTTTCACCCAATCTTGATGAAACTTTCAGGTAATGATCAGTACACCAGTCCCACTTGGCTCGCTAAATTTCGTTCTTCTAGGTTAAACCGTTCGTTGGCAGTAACCGGTTTCATTTTGAGGTTTCACTCTGTTTTCTCCTATAGGGATACATGTATTTGGAACTCTAAATCAAACACGGTTTGTGCTAGCTCTTTGAAACTTGACACAATAAAGCAGTTTCAAGTTCTATCTCTATGGTTTGTTTACTGTTGATGTAGCCCTAAGCAGAGACTGGCGAGAATCACTTTCATGGAAAGGGCCTGCCAAGCTTCCAAAAAACTACGAGTTGCCTGAAATCTCAGCACACACTTTTTCACCCAATCTTGATGAAACTTTCAGGTAATGATCAGTACACCAATCCCACTTGGCTCGCCAAATTTCGTTCTTCTAGGTTAAACCGTTCGTTGGCAGTAACTGGTTTCATTTTGAGGTTTCACTCTGTTTTCTCCTATAGGGATACATGTATTTGGAACTCTAAATCAAACACGGTTTGTGCTAGCTCTTTGAAACTTGACACAATAAAGCAGTTTCAAGTTCTATCTCTATGGTTTGTTTGCTGTTGATGTAGCCCTAAGCAGAGACTGGTGAGAATCACTTGCATGTAAAGGGCCTGCCAAGCTTCCAAAAAACTACGAGTTGCCTGAAATCTCAGCACACACTTTTTCACCCAATCTTGATGAAACTTTCAGGTAATGATCAGTACACCAATCCCACTTGGCTCGCCAAATTTCGTTCTTCTAGGTTAAACCGTTCGTTGGCAGTAACCGGTTTCATTTTGAGGTTTCACTCTGTTTTCTCCTATAGGGATACATGTATTTGGAACTCTAAATCAAACACGGTTTGTGCTAGCTCTTTGAAACTTGACACAATAAAGCAGTTTCAAATTCTATCTCTATGATTTGTTTGCTGTTGATGTACCCTAAGCAGAGACTGGTGAGAATCGCTTTCATGGAAAGGGCCTACCAAGCTTCCAAAAAACTACGAGTTGCCTGAAATCTCAGCACACACTTTTTCACCCAATCTTGATGAAACTTTCAGGTAATGATCAGTACACCAATCCCACTTGGCTCGCCAAATTTCGTTCTTCTAGGTTAAACCGTTCGTTGGCAGTAACCGGTTTCATTTTGAGGTTTCACTCTGTTTTCTCCTATAGGGATACATGTATTTGGAACTCTAAATCAAACACGGTTTGTGCTAGCTCTTTGAAACTTGACACAATAAAGCAGTTTCAAGTTCTATCTCTATGGTTTGTTTACTGTTGATGTAGCCCTAAGCAGAGACTGGCGAGAATCACTTTCATGCAAAGGGCCTGCCAAGCTTCCAAAAAACTACGAGTTGCCTGAAGTCTCAGCACACACTTTTTCACCCAATCTTGATGAAACTCTCAGGTAATGATCAGTACACCAATCCCACTTGGCTCGCCAAATTTCGTTCTTCTAGGTTAAACCGTTTGTTGGCAGTAACCGGTTCAATCTGAGGTTTCACTCTGTTTTCTCCTATAGGGATACATGTATTTTGAACTCTAATCAAACACGGTTTGTGCTAGCTCTTGAAACTTGACACAATAAAGCAGTTTCAAGTTCTATCTCTATGGTTTGTTTGCTGTTGATGTACCCAAAGCAGAGACTGGTGAGAATCACTTTCATGGAAAGGGCCTGCCAAGCTTCCAAAAAATTACGAGTTGCCTGAAATCTCAGCACACACTTTTTCACCCAATCTTGCTGAAACTTTCAGGTAATGATCAGTACACCAATCCCACTTGGCTCGCCAAATTTCGTTCTTCTAGGTTCAACCGTTCGTTGGCAGTAACCGGTTTCATTTTGAGGTTTCACTCTGTTTTCTCCTATAGGGATACATGTATTTGGAACTCTAAATCAAACACGGTTTGTGCTAGCTCTTTGAAACTTGACACAATAAAGCAGTTTCAAGTTCTATCTCTATGGTTTGTTTGCTGTTGATGTAGCCCTAAGCAGAGACTGGCGAGAATCACTTTCATGGAAAGGGCCTGCCAAGCTTCCAAAAAACTACGAGTTGCCTGAAATCTCAGCAAACACTTTTTCACCCAATCTAGATGATACTTTCAGGTAATGATCAGTACACCAATCCCACTTGGCTCGCCAAATTTCGTTCTTCTAGGTTAAACCGTTTGTTGGCAGTAACCGGTTTCAATCTGAGGTTTCACTCTGTTTTCTCCTATAGGGATACATGTATTTGGAACTCTAAATCAAACACGGTTTGTGCTAGCTCTTTGAAACTTGACACAATAAAGCAGTTTCAAGTTCTATCTCTATGGTTTGTTTGCTGTTGATGTAGCCCTAAGCAGAGACTGGCGAAAATCACTTTCATGGAAAGGGCCTGCAAGCTTCCAAAAAACTACGAGTTGCCTGAAATCTCAGCAAACACTTTTTCACCCAATCTTGATGATACTTTCAGGTAATGATCAGTACACCAATCCTACTTGGCTCACCAAATTTCATTCTTCTAGGTTAAACCATTCGTTGGCAGTAACCGGTTTATTTTGAGGTTTCACTCTGTTTTCTCCTATAGGGATACATGTATTTGGAACTCTAAATCAAACACGGTTTGTGCTAGCTCTTTGAAACTTGACACAATAAAGGAGTTTCAAGTTCTATCTCTATGGTTTGTTTGCTGTTGATGTAGCCCTAAGCAGAGACTGGCGAGAATCACTTTCATGGAAAGGGCCTGCCAAGCTTCCAAAAAACTACGAGTTGCCTGAAATCTCAGCACACACTTTTTCACCCAATCTTGATGAAACTTTCAGGTAGTGATCAGTACACCAGTCCCACTTGGCTCGCCAAGTTTCGTTCTTCTAGGTTAAACCCTTCGTTGGCAGTAACCGGTTTCATTTTGAGGTTTCACTCTGTTTTCTCCTATAGGGATACATGTATTTGGAACGCTAAATCAAACATGGTTTGTGCTAGCTCTTTGAAACTTGACACAATAAAGCAGTTTCAAGTTCTATCTCTATGGTTTGTTTGCTGTTGATGTAGCCCTAAGCAGAGACTTGCGAGAATCACTTTCATGGAAAAGGCCTGCCAAGCTTCCAAAAAACTACGAGTTGCCTGAAATCTCAGCACACACTTTTTCACCCAATCTTGATGAAACTTTCAGGCAATGATCAGCACATCAATCCCACTTGGCTCGCCAAATTTCGTTCTTCTAGGTTAAACCGTTCGTTGGCAGTAACCGGTTTCATTTTGAGGTTTCACTCTGTTTTCTCCTATAGGGATACATGTATTTGGAACTCTAAATCAAACACGGTTTGTGCTAGCTCTTTGAAACTTGACACAATAAAGCAGTTTCAAGTTCTGTCTCTATGGTTTGTTTGCTGTTGATGTAGCCCTAAGCAGAGACTTGCGAGAATCACTTTCATGGAAAGGGCCTGCCAAGCTTCCAAAAAATTACGAGTTGCCTGAAATCTCAGCACACACTTTTTCACCCAATCTTGATGAAACTTTCAGGTAATGATCAGTACACCAATCCCACTTGGTTCGCCAAATTTCGTTCTTCTAGGTTAAACCGTTCATTGGCAGTAACCGGTTTCATTTGAGGTTTCACTCTGTTTTCTCCTATAGGGATACATGTATTTGGAACTCTAAATCACACACGGTTTGTGCTAGCTCTTTGAAACTTGACACAATAAAGCAGTTTCAAGTTCTATCTCTATGGTTTGTTTGCTGTTGATGTAGCCCTAAGCAGAGACTGGCGAGAATCACTTTCATGGAAAGGGCCTGAGAAGCTTCCAAAAAACTACGAGTTGCCTGAAATCTCAGCACACACTTTTTAACCCAATCTTGATGAAACTTTCAGGTAATGATCAGCACACCAATCCCACTTGGCTCGCCAAATTTCGTTCTTCTAGGTTAAACCGTTCATTGGCAGTAACCGGTTTCATTTTGAGGTTTCACTCTGTTTTCTCCTATAGGGATACATGTATTTGGAACTCTAAATCAAACACGGTTTGTGCTAGCTCTTTGAAACTTGACACAATAAAGCAGTTTCAAGTTCTATCTCTATGGTTTGTTTGCTGTTGATGTAGCCCTAAGCAGAGACTGGCGAGAATCAATTTCATGGAAAGGGCCTGCCAAGCTTCCAAAAAACTACGAGTTTCCTGAAATCTCAGCAAACACTTTTTCACCCAATCTTGATGAAACTTTCAGGTAATGATCAGTACACCAATCCCACTTGGCTCGCCAACTTTCGTTCTTCTAGGTTAAACCGTTCGTTTTCAGTAACCGGTTTCATTTTGAGGTTTCACTCTGTTTTCTCCTATAGGGATACATGTATTTGGAACTCTAAATCAAACACGGTTTGTGCTAGCTCTTTGAAACTTGACACAATAAAGCAGTTTCAAGTTCTATCTCTATGGTTTGTTTGCTGTTGATGTACCCTAAGCAGAGACTGGTGAGAATCACTTTCATGGAAAGGGCCTGCCAAGCTTCCAAAAAACTACGAGTTGCCTGAAATCTCAGCACACAGTTTTTCACCCAATCTTGATGAAACTTTCAGGTAATGATCAGTACACCAATCCCACTTGGCTCGCCAAATTTCGTTCTTCTAGGTTAAACCGTTCGTTGGCAGTAACCGGTTTCATTTTGAGGTTTCACTCTGTTTTCTCCTATAGGGATACATGTATTTGGAACTCTAAATCAAACACGGTTTGTGCTAGCTCTTTGAAACTTGACACAATAAAGCAGTTTCAAGTTCTATCTCTATGGTTTGTTTCCTGTTGATGTACCCTAAGCAGAGACTGGTGAGAATCACTTTCATGGAAAGGGCCTGCCAAGCTTCCAAAAAATTACGAGTTGCCTGAAATCTCAGCACACACTTTTTCACCCAATCTTGATGAAACTTCAGGTAATGATCAGTACACCAATCCCACTTGGCTCGCCAAATTTCGTTCTTCTAGGTTAAACCGTTCGTAGGCAGTAACCGGTTTCATTTTGAGGTTTCACTCTGTTTTCTCCTATAGGGATACATGTATTTGGAACTCTAAATCAAACACGGTTTGTGCTAGCTCTTTGAAACTTGACACAATAAAGCAGTTTCAAGTTCTATCTCTATGGTTTGTTTACTGTTGATGTAGCCCTAAGCAGAGACTGGCGAGAATCACTTTCATGCAAAGGGCCTGCCAAGCTTCCAAAAAACTACGAGTTGCCTGAAATCTCAGCACACACTTTTTCACCCAATCTTGATGAAACTTTCAGGTAATGATCAGTACACCAATCCCACTTGGCTCGCCAAATTTCGTTCTTCTAGGTTAAACCGTTTGTTGGCAGTAACCGGTTCAATCTGAGGTTTAACTCTGTTTTCTCCTATAGGGATACATGTATTTTGAACTCTAAATCAAACACGGTTTGTGCTAGCTCTTTGAAACTTGACACAATAAAGCAGTTTCAAGTTCTATCTCTATGGTTTGTTTGCTGTTGATGTAGCCCTAAGCAGAGACTGGTGAGAATCACTTGCATGGAAAGGGCTTGCCAAGCTTCCAAAAAACTACGAGTTGCCTGAAATCTCAGCACACACTTTTTCACCCAATCTTGATGAAACTTTCAGGTAATGATCAGTACACCAATCCCACTTGGCTCGCCAAATTTCGTTCTTCTTGGTTAAACCGTTCGTTGGCAGTAACCAGTTTCATTTTTAGGTTTCACTCTGTTTTCTCCTATAGGGATACATGTATTTGGAACTCTAAATCAAACACGGTTTGTGCTAGCTCTTTGAAACTTGACACAATAAAGCAGTTTCAAATTCTATCTCTATGATTTGTTTGCTGTTGATGTACCCTAAGCAGAGACTGGTGAGAATCGCTTTCATGGAAAGGGCCTACCAAGCTTCCAAAAAACTACGAGTTGCCTGAAATCTCAGCACACACTTTTTCACCCAATCTTGATGAAACTTTCAGGTAATGATCAGTACACCAATCCCACTTGGCTCGCCAAATTTTGTTCTTCTAGGTTAAACCGTTCCTTGGCAGTAACCGGTTTCATTTTGAGGTTTCACTCTGTTTTCTCCTATAGGGATACATGTATTTGGAACTCTAAATCAAACACGGTTTGTGCTAGCTCTTTGAAACTTGACACAATAAAGCAGTTTCAAGTTCTATCTCTATGGTTTGTTTACTGTTGATGTAGCCCTAAGCAGAGACTGGCGAGAATCACTTTCATGCAAAGGGCCTGCCAAGCTTCCAAAAAACTACGAGTTGCCTGAAGTCTCAGCACACACTTTTTCACCCAATCTTGATGAAACTCTCAGGTAATGATCAGTACACCAATCCCACTTGGCTCGCCAAATTTCGTTCTTCTAGGTTAAACCGTTTGTTGGCAGTAACCGGTTCAATCTGAGGTTTCACTCTGTTTTCTCCTATAGGGATACATGTATTTTGAACTCTAAATCAAACACGGTTTGTGCTAGCTCTTTGAAACTTGACACAATAAAGCAGTTTCAAGTTCTATCTCTATGGTTTGTTTGCTGTTGATGTAGCCCTAAGCAGAGACTGGCGAGAATCACTTTCATGGAAAGGGCCTGCCAAGCTTCCAAAAAACTACGAGTTGCCTGAAATCTCAGCAAACACTTTTTCACCCAATCTAGATGATACTTTCAGGTAATGATCAGTACACCAATCCCACTTGGCTCGCCAAATTTCGTTCTTCTAGGTTAAACCGTTTGTTGGCAGTAACCGGTTTCAATCTGAGGTTTCACTCTGTTTTCTCCTATAGGGATACATGTATTTGGAACTCTAAATCAAACACGGTTTGTGCTAGCTCTTTGAAACTTGACACAATAAAGCAGTTTCAAGTTCTATCTCTATGGTTTGTTTGCTGTTGATGTAGCCCTAAGGAGAGACTGGCGAAAATCACTTTCATGGAAAGGGCCTGCCAAGCTTCCAAAAAACTACGAGTTGCCTGAAATCTCAGCAAACACTTTTTCACCCAATCTTGATGATACTTTCAGGTAATGATCAGTACACCAATCCTACTTGGCTCACCAAATTTCATTCTTCTAGGTTAAACCATTCGTTGGCAGTAACCGGTTTATTTTGAGGTTTCACTCTGTTTTCTCCTATAGGGATACATGTATTTGGAACTCTAAATCAAACACGGTTTGTGCTAGCTCTTTGAAACTTGACACAATAAAGGAGTTTCAAGTTCTATCTCTATGGTTTGTTTGCTGTTGATGTAGCCCTAAGCAGAGACTGGCGAGAATCACTTTCATGGAAAGGGCCTGCCAAGCTTCCAAAAAACTACGAGTTGCCTGAAATCTCAGCACAAACTTTTTCACCCAATCTTGATGAAACTTTCAGGTAGTGATCAGTACACCAGTCCCACTTGGCTCGCCAAGTTTCGTTCTTCTAGGTTAAACCCTTCGTTGGCAGTAACCGGTTTCATTTTGAGGTTTCACTCTGTTTTCTCCTATAGGGATACATGTATTTGGAACGCTAAATCAAACATGGTTTGTGCTAGCTCTTTGAAACTTGACACAATAAAGCAGTTTCAAGTTCTATCTCTATGGTTTGTTTGCTGTTGATGTAGCCCTAAGCAGAGACTTGCGAGAATCACTTTCATGGAAAAGGCCTGCCAAGCTTCCAAAAAACTACGAGTTGCCTGAAATCTCAGCACACACTTTTTCACCCAATCTTGATGAAACTTTCAGGCAATGATCAGCACACCAATCCCACTTGGCTCGCCAAATTTCGTTCTTCTAGGTTAAACCGTTCGTTGGCAGTAACCGGTTTCATTTTGAGGTTTCACTCTGTTTTCTCCTATAGGGATACATGTATTTGGAACTCTAAATCAAACACGGTTTGTGCTAGCTCTTTGAAACTTGACACAATAAAGCAGTTTCAAGTTCTGTCTCTATGGTTTGTTTGCTGTTGATGTAGCCCTAAGCAGAGACTTGCGAGAATCACTTTCATGGAAAGGGCCTGCCAAGCTTCCAAAAAATTACGAGTTGCCTGAAATCTCAGCACACACTTTTTCACCCAATCTTGATGAAACTTTCAGGTAATGATCAGTACACCAATCCCACTTGGTTCGCCAAATTTCGTTCTTCTAGGTTAAACCGTTCATTGGCAGTAACCGGTTTCATTTGAGGTTTCACTCTGTTTTCTCCTATAGGGATACCATGTATTTGGAACTCTAAATCACACACGGTTTGTGCTAGCTCTTTGAAACTTGACACAATAAAGCAGTTTCAAGTTCTATCTCTATGGTTTGTTTACTGTTGATGTAGCCCTAAGCAGAGACTGGCGAGAATCACTTTCATGGAAAGGGCCTGAGAAGCTTCCAAAAAACTACGAGTTGCCTGAAATCTCAGCACACAATTTTTAACCCAATCTTGATGAAACTTTCAGGTAATGATCAGCACACCAATCCCACTTGGCTCGCCAAATTTCGTTCTTCTAGGTTAAACCGTTCATTGGCAGTAACCGGTTTCATTTTGAGGTTTCACTCTGTTTTCTCCTATAGGGATACATGTATTTGGAACTCTAAATCAAACACGGTTTGTGCTAGCTCTTTGAAACTTGACACAATAAAGCAGTTTCAAGTTCTATCTCTATGGTTTGTTTACTGTTGATGTAGCCCTAAGCAGAGACTGGCGAGAATCACTTTCATGCAAAGGGCCTGCCAAGCTTCCAAAAAACTACGAGTTGCCTGAAATCTCAGCACACACTTTTTCACCCAATCTTGATGAAACTTTCAGGTAATGATCAGTACACCAATCCCACTTGGCTCGCCAAATTTCGTTCTTCTAGGTTAAACCGTTTGTTGGCAGTAACCGGTTCAATCTGAGGTTTAACTCTGTTTTCTCCTATAGGGATACATGTATTTTGAACTCTAAATCAAACACGGTTTGTGCTAGCTCTTTGAAACTTGACACAATAAAGCAGTTTCAAGTTCTATCTCTATGGTTTGTTTGCTGTTGATGTAGCCCTAAGCAGAGACTGGTGAGAATCACTTGCATGGAAAGGGCTTGCCAAGCTTCCAAAAAACTACGAGTTGCCTGAAATCTCAGCACACACTTTTTCACCCAATCTTGATGAAACTTTCAGGTAATGATCAGTACACCAATCCCACTTGGCTCGCCAAATTTCGTTCTTCTTGGTTAAACCGTTCGTTGGCAGTAACCAGTTTCATTTTTAGGTTTCACTCTGTTTTCTCCTATAGGGATACATGTATTTGGAACTCTAAATCAAACACGGTTTGTGCTAGCTCTTTGAAACTTGACACAATAAAGCAGTTTCAAATTCTATCTCTATGATTTGTTTGCTGTTGATGTACCCTAAGCAGAGACTGGTGAGAATCGCTTTCATGGAAAGGGCCTACCAAGCTTCCAAAAAACTACGAGTTGCCTGAAATCTCAGCACACACTTTTTCACCCAATCTTGATGAAACTTTCAGGTAATGATCAGTACACCAATCCCACTTGGCTCGCCAAATTTTGTTCTTCTAGGTTAAACCGTTCCTTGGCAGTAACCGGTTTCATTTTGAGGTTTCACTCTGTTTTCTCCTATAGGGATACATGTATTTGGAACTCTAAATCAAACACGGTTTGTGCTAGCTCTTTGAAACTTGACACAATAAAGCAGTTTCAAGTTCTATCTCTATGGTTTGTTTACTGTTGATGTAGCCCTAAGCAGAGACTGGCGAGAATCACTTTCATGCAAAGGGCCTGCCAAGCTTCCAAAAAACTACGAGTTGCCTGAAGTCTCAGCACACACTTTTTCACCCAATCTTGATGAAACTCTCAGGTAATGATCAGTACACCAATCCCACTTGGCTCGCCAAATTTCGTTCTTCTAGGTTAAACCGTTTGTTGGCAGTAACCGGTTCAATCTGAGGTTTCACTCTGTTTTCTCCTATAGGGATACATGTATTTTGAACTCTAAATCAAACACGGTTTGTGCTAGCTCTTTGAAACTTGACACAATAAAGCAGTTTCAAGTTCTATCTCTATGGTTTGTTTGCTGTTGATGTAGCCCTAAGCAGAGACTGGCGAGAATCACTTTCATGGAAAGGGCCTGCCAAGCTTCCAAAAAACTACGAGTTGCCTGAAATCTCAGCAAACACTTTTTCACCCAATCTAGATGATACTTTCAGGTAATGATCAGTACACCAATCCCACTTGGCTCGCCAAATTTCGTTCTTCTAGGTTAAACCGTTTGTTGGCAGTAACCGGTTTCAATCTGAGGTTTCACTCTGTTTTCTCCTATAGGGATACATGTATTTGGAACTCTAAATCAAACACGGTTTGTGCTAGCTCTTTGAAACTTGACACAATAAAGCAGTTTCAAGTTCTATCTCTATGGTTTGTTTGCTGTTGATGTAGCCCTAAGGAGAGACTGGCGAAAATCACTTTCATGGAAAGGGCCTGCCAAGCTTCCAAAAAACTACGAGTTGCCTGAAATCTCAGCAAACACTTTTTCACCCAATCTTGATGATACTTTCAGGTAATGATCAGTACACCAATCCTACTTGGCTCACCAAATTTCATTCTTCTAGGTTAAACCATTCGTTGGCAGTAACCGGTTTATTTTGAGGTTTCACTCTGTTTTCTCCTATAGGGATACATGTATTTGGAACTCTAAATCAAACACGGTTTGTGCTAGCTCTTTGAAACTTGACACAATAAAGGAGTTTCAAGTTCTATCTCTATGGTTTGTTTGCTGTTGATGTAGCCCTAAGCAGAGACTGGCGAGAATCACTTTCATGGAAAGGGCCTGCCAAGCTTCCAAAAAACTACGAGTTGCCTGAAATCTCAGCACAAACTTTTTCACCCAATCTTGATGAAACTTTCAGGTAGTGATCAGTACACCAGTCCCACTTGGCTCGCCAAGTTTCGTTCTTCTAGGTTAAACCCTTCGTTGGCAGTAACCGGTTTCATTTTGAGGTTTCACTCTGTTTTCTCCTATAGGGATACATGTATTTGGAACGCTAAATCAAACATGGTTTGTGCTAGCTCTTTGAAACTTGACACAATAAAGCAGTTTCAAGTTCTATCTCTATGGTTTGTTTGCTGTTGATGTAGCCCTAAGCAGAGACTTGCGAGAATCACTTTCATGGAAAAGGCCTGCCAAGCTTCCAAAAAACTACGAGTTGCCTGAAATCTCAGCACACACTTTTTCACCCAATCTTGATGAAACTTTCAGGCAATGATCAGCACACCAATCCCACTTGGCTCGCCAAATTTCGTTCTTCTAGGTTAAACCGTTCGTTGGCAGTAACCGGTTTCATTTTGAGGTTTCACTCTGTTTTCTCCTATAGGGATACATGTATTTGGAACTCTAAATCAAACACGGTTTGTGCTAGCTCTTTGAAACTTGACACAATAAAGCAGTTTCAAGTTCTGTCTCTATGGTTTGTTTGCTGTTGATGTAGCCCTAAGCAGAGACTTGCGAGAATCACTTTCATGGAAAGGGCCTGCCAAGCTTCCAAAAAATTACGAGTTGCCTGAAATCTCAGCACACACTTTTTCACCCAATCTTGATGAAACTTTCAGGTAATGATCAGTACACCAATCCCACTTGGTTCGCCAAATTTCGTTCTTCTAGGTTAAACCGTTCATTGGCAGTAACCGGTTTCATTTGAGGTTTCACTCTGTTTTCTCCTATAGGGATACATGTATTTGGAACTCTAAATCACACACGGTTTGTGCTAGCTCTTTGAAACTTGACACAATAAAGCAGTTTCAAGTTCTATCTCTATGGTTTGTTTACTGTTGATGTAGCCCTAAGCAGAGACTGGCGAGAATCACTTTCATGGAAAGGGCCTGAGAAGCTTCCAAAAAACTACGAGTTGCCTGAAATCTCAGCACACAATTTTTAACCCAATCTTGATGAAACTTTCAGGTAATGATCAGCACACCAATCCCACTTGGCTCGCCAAATTTCGTTCTTCTAGGTTAAACCGTTCATTGGCAGTAACCGGTTTCATTTTGAGGTTTCACTCTGTTTTCTCCTATAGGGATACATGTATTTGGAACTCTAAATCAAACACGGTTTGTGCTAGCTCTTTGAAACTTGACACAATAAAGCAGTTTCAAGTTCTATCTCTATGGTTTGTTTGCTGTTGATGTAGCCCTAAGCAGAGACTGGCGAGAATCAATTTCATGGAAAGGGCCTGCCAAGCTTCCAAAAAACTACGAGTTTCCTGAAATCTCAGCAAACACTTTTTCACCCAATCTTGATGAAACTTTCAGGTAATGATCAGTACACCAATCCCACTTGGCTCGCCAACTTTCGTTCTTCTAGGTTAAACCGTTCGTTTTCAGTAACCGGTTTCATTTTGAGGTTTCACTCTGTTTTCTCCTATAGGGATACATGTATTTGGAACTCTAAATCAAACACGGTTTGTGCTAGCTCTTTGAAACTTGACACAATAAAGCAGTTTCAAGTTCTATCTCTATGGTTTGTTTGCTGTTGATGTATCCCTAAGCAGAGACTGGCGAGAATCTCTTTCATGGAAAGGGCCTGCCAAGCTTCCAAAAAACTACGAGTTCCCTGAAATCTCAGCACACACTTTTTCACCCAAACTTGATGAAACTTTCAGGTAATGATCAGTACACCAATCCCACTTGGCTCGGCAAACTTCGTTCTTCTAGGTTAAACCATTCGTTGGCTGTAATCGGTTTCATTTTGAGGTTTCACTCTGTTTTTTCCTATAGGGATACATGTATTTGGAACACTAAATGAAACACGGTTTGTGATAGCTCTTTGAAACTTGACACAATAAAGCAGTTTCAACTTCTATCTTTATAATTTGTTTGCTGATCATGTAGCCCTAAGCAGAGACTGGCGAGAATCAATTTCATGGAAAGGGCCTGCCAAGCTTCCAAAAAACTACGAGTTGCCTGAAATCTCAGCACACACTTTTTCACCCAATCTTGATGAAACTTTCAGGTAATGATGAGTACACCAATCCCACTTGGCTCGCCAAATTTCGTTCTTCTAGGTTAAACCGTTCCTTGGCAGTAACCGGTTTCATTTTGAGGTTTCACTCTGTTTTCTCCTATAGGGATACATGTATTTGGAACTCTAAATCAAACACGGTTTGTGCTAGCTCTTTGAAACATGACACAATAAAGCAGTTTCAAGTTCTATCTCTATGGTTTGTTTGCTGTTGATGTAGCCCTAAGCAGAGACTGGCGAGAATCACTTTCATGGAAAGGGCCTGCCAAGCTTCCAAAAAACTACGAGTTGCCTGAAATCTCAGGACACACTTTTTCACCCAATCTTGATGAAACTTTCAGGTAATGATCAGTACACCAATCCCACTTGGCTCGCCAAATTTCGTTCTTCTAGGTTAAACCGTTCCTTGGCAGTAACTGGTTTCATTTTGAGGTTTCACTCTGTTTTCTCCTATAGGGATACATGTATTTGGAACTCTAAATCAAACACGGTTTCTGCTAGCTCTTTGAAACTTGACACAATAAAGCAGTTTCATGTTCTATCTCTATGGTTTGTTTGCTGTTGATGTAGCCCTAAGCAGAGACTGGCGAGAATCACTTTCATGGAAAGGGCCTGCCAAGCTTCCAAAAAACTACGAGTTGCCTGAAATCTCAGCACACACTTTTTCACCCAATCTTGATGAAACTTTCAGGTAATGATCAGTACACCAATCCCACTTGGCTCGCCAAATTTCGTTCTTCTAGGTTAAACCGTTCGTTGGCAGTAACCGGTTTCATTTTGAGGTTTCACTCTGTTTTCTCCTATAGGGATACATGTATTTGGAACTCTAAATCACACACGGTTTGTGCTGGCTCTTTGAAACTTGACACAATAAAGCAGTTTCAAGTTCTATCTCTATGATTTGTTTGCTGTTGATGTAGCTCTAAGCAGAGACTGGCGAGAATCACTTTCATGGAAAGGGCCTGCCAAACTTCCAAAAAACTACGAGTTGCCTGAAATCTCAGCACACACTTTTTCACCCAATCTTGATGAAACTTTCAGGTAATGATCAGTACACCAATCCCACTTGGCTCGCCAAATTTAGTTCTTCTAGGTTAAACTGTTCCTTGGCAGTAACCGGTTTCATTTTGAGGTTTCACTCTGTTTTCTCCTATAGGGATACATGTATTTGGAACTCTAAATCAAACACGGTTTCTGCTAGCTCTTTGAAACTTGACACAATAAAGCAGTTTCATGTTCTATCTCTATGGTTTGTTTGCTGTTGATGTAGCCCTAAGCAGAGACTGGCGAGAATCACTTTCATGGAAAGGGCCTGCCAAGCTTCCAAAAAACTACGAGTTGCCTGAAATCTCAGCACACACTTTTTCACCCAATCTTGATGAAACTTTCAGGTAATGATCAGTACACCAATCCCACTTGGCTCGCCAAATTTCGTTCTTCTAGGTTAAACTGTTCGTAGGCAGTAACCGGTTTCATTTTGAGGTTTCACTCTGTTTTCTCCTATAGGGATACATGTATTTGGAACTCTAAATCATACACGGTTTGTGCTAGCTCTTTGAAACTTGACACAATAAAGCAGTTTCAAGTACTATCTCTATGGTTTGTTTGCTGTTGATGTAGCCCTAAGCAGAGACTGGCGAGAATCACTTTCATGGAAAGGGCCTGCCAAGCTTCCAAAAAACTACGAGTTGCCTGAAATCTCAGCACACACTTTTTCACCCAATCTTGATGAAACTTTCAGGTAATGATCAGTACACCAATCCCACTTGGCTCGCCAAATTTCTTTCTTCTAGGTTAAACCGTTCGTTGGCAGTAACCGGTTTCATTTTGAGGTTTTACTCTGTTTTCTCCTATAGGGATACATGTATTTGGAACTCTAAATCAAACACGGTTTGTGCTAGCTCTTTGAAACTTGACACAATAAAGCAGTTTCAAGTTCTATCTCTATGGTTTGTTTGCTGTTGATGTAGCCCTAAGCAGAGACTGGCTAGAATCACTTTCTTGGAAAGGGCCTGCCAAGCTTCCAAAAAACTATGAGTTTCCTGAAATGTCAGCACACACTTTTTCACCCAATCTTGATGAAACTTTCAGGTAATGATCAGTACACCAATCCCACTTGGCTCGCCAAATTTCGTTCTTCTAGGTTAAACCGTTCCTTGGCAGTAACCGGTTTCATTTTGAGGTTTCACTCTGTTTTCTCCTATAGGGATACATGTATTTGGAACTCTAAATCAAACACGGTTTGTGCTAGCTCTTTGAAACATGACACAATAAAGCAGTTTCAAGTTCTATCTCTATGGTTTGTTTGCTGTTGATGTAGCCCTAAGCAGAGACTGGCGAGAATCACTTTCATGGAAAGGGCCTGCCAAGCTTCCAAAAAACTACGAGTTGCCTGAAATCTCAGGACACACTTTTTCACCCAATCTTGATGAAACTTTCAGGTAATGATCAGTACACCAATCCCACTTGGCTCGCCAAATTTCGTTCTTCTAGGTTAAACCGTTCCTTGGCAGTAACCGGTTTCATTTTGAGGTTTCACTCTGTTTTCTCCTATAGGGATACATGTATTTGGAACCCTAAATCAAACACGGTTTGTGCTAGCTCTTTGAAACTTGACACAATAAGGCAGTTTCATGTTCTATCTCTATGGTTTGTTTGCTGTTGATGTAGCCCTAAGCAGAGACTGGCGAGAATCACTTTCATGGAAAGGGCCTGCCAAGCTTCCAAAAAACTACGAGTTGCCTGAAATCTCAGCACACACTTTTTCACCCAATCTTGATGAAACTTTCAGGTAATGATCAGTACACCAATCCCACTTGGCTCGCCAAATTTCGTTCTTCTAGGTTAAACCGTTCGTTGGCAGTAACCGGTTTCATTTTGAGGTTTCACTCTGTTTTCTCCTATAGGGATACATGTATTTGGAACTCTAAATCACACACGGTTTGTGCTAGCTCTTTGAAACTTGACACAATAAAGCAGTTTCAAGTTCTATCTCTATGGTTTGTTTGCTGTTGATGTAGCTCTAAGCAGAGACTGGCGAGAATCACTTTCATGGAAAGGGCCTGCCAAGCTTCCAAAAAACTACGAGTTGCCTGAAATCTCAGCACACACTTTTACACCCAATCTTGATGAAACTTTCAGGTAATGATCAGTACACCAATCCCACTTGGCTCGCCAAATTTAGTTCTTCTAGGTTAAACTGTTCCTTGGCAGTAACCGGTTTCATTTTGAGGTTTCACTCTGTTTTCTCCTATAGGGATACATGTATTTGGAACTCTAAATCAAACACGGTTTGTGCTAGCTCTTTGAAACTTGACACAATAAAGCAGTTTCAAGTTCTATCTCTATGGTTTGTTTGCTGTTGATGTAGCCCTATGCAGAGACTGGCGAGAATCACTTTCATGGAAAGGGCCTGCCAAGCTTCCAAAAACTACGAGTTGCCTGAAATCTCAGCAAACACTTTTTCACCCAATCTTGATGAAACTTTCAGGTAATGATCAGTACACCAATCCCACTTGGCTCGCCAAATTTCGTTCTTCTAGGTTAAACCGTTCGTTGGCAGTAACCGGTTTCATTTTGAGGTTTCACTCTGTTTTCTCCTATAGGGATACATGTATTTGGAACTCTAAATCAAATACGGTTTGTGCTGGCTCTTTGAAACTTGACACAATAAAGCAGTTTCAAGTTCTATCTCTATGGCTTGTTTGCTGTTGATGTAGTCCTAAGCAGAGACTGGCGAGAATCACTTTCATGGAAAGGGCCTGCCAAGCTTCCAAAAAACTACGAGTTGCCTGAAATCTCAGCACACACTTTTTCACTCAATCTTGATGAAACTTTCAGGTAATGATCAGTACACCAATCCCACTTGGCTCGCCAAATTTTGTTCTTCTAGGTTAAACCGTTCGTTGGCAGTAACCGGTTTCATTTTTAGGTTTCACTCTGTTTTCTCCTATAGGGATACATGTATTTGGAACTCTAAATCAAACAAGGTTTGTGCTAGCTCTTTGAAACTTGACACAATAAAGCAGTTTCAAGTTCTATCTCTATGGTTTGTTTGCTGTTGATGTAGCCCTAAGCAGAGACTGGCGAGAATCACTTTCATGGAAAGGGCCTGCCAAGCTTCCAAAAAACTACGAGTTGCCTGAAATCTCAGCACACACTTTTTCACCCAATCTTGATGAAACTTTCAGGTAATGATCAGTACACCAGTCCCACTTGGCTCGCCAAATTTCGTTCTTCTAGGTTAAACCGTTCGTTGGCAGTAACCGGTTTCATTTTGAGGTTTCACTCTGTTTTCTCCTATAGGGATACATGTATTTGGAACTCTAAATCAAACACGGTTTGTGCTAGCTCTTTGAAACTTGACACAATAAAGCAGTTTCAAGTGCTATCTCTATGGTTTGTTTACTGTTGATGTAGCCCTAAGCAGAGACTGGCGAGAATCACTTTCATGGAAAGGGCCTGCCAAGCTTCCAAAAAACTACGAGTTGCCTGAAATCTCAGCACACACTTTTTCACCCAATCTTGATGAAACTTTCAGGTAATGATCAGTACACCAATCCCACTTGGCTCGCCAAATTTCGTTCTTCTAGGTTAAACCGTTCGTTGGCAGTAACTGGTTTCATTTTGAGGTTTCACTCTGTTTTCTCCTATAGGGATACATGTATTTGGAACTCTAAATCAAACACGGTTTGTGCTAGCTCTTTGAAACTTGACACAATAAAGCAGTTTCAAGTTCTATCTCTATGGTTTGTTTGCTGTTGATGTACCCTAAGCAGAGACTGGTGAGAATCACTTTCATGGAAAGGGCCTGCCAAGCTTCCAAAAAATTACGAGTTGCCTGAAATCTCAGCACACACTTTTTCACCCAATCTTGATGAAACTTTCAGGTAATGATCAGTACACCAATCCCACTTGGCTCGCCAAATTTCGTTCTTCTAGGTTAAACCGTTCGTTGGCAGTAACCGGTTTCATTTTGAGGTTTCACTCTGTTTTCTCCTATAGGGATACATGTATTTGGAACTCTAAATCAAACACGGTTTGTGCTAGCTCTTTGAAACTTGACACAATAAAGCAGTTTCAAGTTCTATCTCTATGGTTTGTTTGCTGTTGATGTAGCCCTAAGCAGAGACTGGCGAGAATCACTTTCATGCAAAGGGCCTGCCAAGCTTCCAAAAAACTACGAGTTGCCTGAAATCTCAACACACACTTTTTCACCCAATCTTGATGAAACTTTCAGGTAATGATCAGTACACCAATCCCACTTGGCTCGCCAAATTTCGTTCTTCTAGGTTAAACCGTTCCTTGGCAGTAACCGGTTTCATTTTGAGGTTTCACTCTGTTTTCTCCTATAGGGATACATGTATTTGGAACTCTAAATCAAACACGGTTTGTGCTAGCTCTTTGAAACTTGACACAATAAAGCAGTTTCAAGTTCTATCTCTATGGTTTGTTTGCTGTTGATGTACCCTAAGCAGAGACTGGTGAGAATCACTTTCATGGAAAGGGCCTGCCAAGCTTCCAAAAAATTACGAGTTGCCTGAAATCTCAGCACACACTTTTTCACCCAATCTTGATGAAACTTTCAGGTAATAATCAGTACACCAATCCCACTTGGCTCGGCAAATTTCGTTCTTCTAGGTTAAACCGTTCGTTGGCAGTAACCGGTTTCATTTTGAGGTTTCACTCTGTTTTCTCCTATAGGGATACATGTATTTGGAACTCTAAATCAAACACGGTTTGTGCTAGCTCTTTGAAACTTGACACAATAAAGCAGTTTCAAGTTCTATCTCTATGGTTTGTTTGCTGTTGATGTACCCAAAGCAGAGACTGGTGAGAATCACTTTCATGGAAAGGGCCTGCCAAGCTTCCAAAAAATTACGAGTTGCCTGAAATCTCAGCACACACTTTTTCACCCAATCTTGATGAAACTTTCAGGTAATGATCAGTACACCAATCCCACTTGGCTCGCCAAATTTCGTTCTTCTAGGTTAAACTGTTCGTTGGCAGTAACCGGTTTCATTTTGAGGTTTCACTCTGTTTTCTCCTATAGGGATACATGTATTTGGAACTCTAAATCAAACACGGTTTGTGCTAGCTCTTTGAAACTTGACACAATAAAGCAGTTTCAAGTACTATCTCAATGGTTTGTTTGCTGTTGAAGTAGCCCTAAGCAGAGACTGGCGAGAATCACTTTCATGGAAAGGGCCTGCCAAGCTTCCAAAAAACTACGAGTTGCCTGAAATCTCAGCACAAACTTTTTCACCCAATCTTGATGAAACTTTCAGGTAATGATCAGTACACCAATCCCACTTGGCTCACCAAATTTCGTTCTTCTAGGTTAAACCGTTCGTTGGCAGTAACCGGTTTCATTTTGAGGTTTCACTCTGTTTTCTCCTATAGGGATACATGTATTTGGAACTCTAAATCACACATGGTTTGTGCTAGCTCTTTGAAACTTGACACAATAAAGCAGTTTCAAGTTCTATCTCTATGGTTTGTTTGCTGTTGATGTAGCCCTAAGCAGAGACTGGCGAGAATCACTTTCATGGAAAGGGCCTGCCAAGCTTCCAAAAAACTACGAGTTGCCTGAAATCTCAGCACACACTTTTTCACCCAATCTTGATGAAACTTTCAGGTAATGATCAGTACACCAATCCCACTTGGCTCGCCAAATTTCTTTCTTCTAGGTTAAACCGTTCGTTGGCAGTAACCGGTTTCATTTTGAGGTTTTACTCTGTTTTCTCCTATAGGGATACATGTATTTGGAACTCTAAATCAAACACGGTTTGTGCTAGCTCTTTGAAACTTGACACAATAAAGCAGTTTCAAGTTCTATCTCTATGGTTTGTTTTCTGTTGATGTAGCCCGAAGCAGAGACTGGCTAGAATCACTTTCTTGGAAAGGGCCTGCCAAGCTTCCAAAAAACTATGAGTTTCCTGAAATGTCAGCACACACTTTTTCACCCAATCTTGATGAAACTTTCAGGTAATGATCAGTACACCAATCCCACTTGGCTCGCCAAATTTCGTTCTTCTAGGTTAAACCGTTCGTTGGCAGTAACCGGTTTCATTTTGAGGTTTCACTCTGTTTTCTCCTATAGGGATACATGTATTTGGAACTCTAAATCAAACACGGTTTGTGCTAGCTCTTT
>NW_027524279.1:0-34023 GCF_052094955.1 Ictidomys tridecemlineatus | reverse complement strand
ATGTCAAAGAGAACAAAGTTTGGAAACTGGGGTGTAGAAGGATCTTATAGAGACCAGAATTTTGAGACTGGGTTGCAGAAGGACTGTTGCAGAGAGCAGACGTTGGAGACTGGGGTGCAGAAAGATCGGTGAAGAGAGTAGAGGTTGGAGACATGCATGTAGAAGGACTGTTGCAGAGAGCAGATGCTTGAGATTGGGGTGTAGAAGGATTGTTGCAGAGAGCCGAGGTTGGAGACTGGGGTGCAAAAGGACCGTTACAGAGAGCAGAGTTTGGAGAGTGCAGTACAGGAAAACTGTTACCGAAAGCAGAGTTTCGAGACATGGGTGCAGAAGGACTATTGCAGAGAAAAGGAATTGGAGACTGGGGTACAGAAAAAATGATGCAGAGAGCAGAAGATGGAGACTATGGTGCAGAAGGACTTATACAGAGAGCAGAGTTTGGAGACTGGGGTGCACAAAAACTGTTACAGAAAGCAGAGTTTGGAGACTTCTTTTCAGAAGGATCATACATAGAGCAGAGGTTGGAGAGTGGGGTGCAGAAAGATCGAGGAAAAGAGCAAAAGTTGGAGACTCAGTTGTAGAAGAATCATTGCAGAGAGCAAAGTGGAGACTGGGGTGTAGAAGGATCATAACAGAGAGAAGAGGTGGGAGACTGGGGTGCAGAAGGAGAGTTACAGAAAGCACAGTTTAGAAACTGGGGTGCAGATAAATTTTGCAGAAAGCAGAGTTTGGATTCTGGAGTGCAGAAGGACTGTTGCAGAGAGCAGAGGTTGGAGACTGAGATGCAGAAGACTGTTACACATAGCAGACTTTGGAGACTGGGGTGAAAAATCATGATACAGAAAGCAGAGGTGGGAGACTGGTGTGTAGAAGGATTGTTACAGAGAGCAGAGGTTGGAGACTGGTGTGCAGAAGGACTGTTACAAAGAGCAGAGGTTGAAGACTGGTGTGTAGAAGGACTGTTGCAGAGAGCAGAGGTTGGAGACTTGGTTGCAGAAGGACTGTTGCAGAGAGCAGAATGTGGAGACTGAGGTGCAGAAGGACTGTTACAGAGAGCAGAATTTGGAGACTGGTGTGCAGAAGGACTGATACAGAGAGCAGAGTTTGGAGACTGTGTGCAGAAGGGCTGTACAAGAGAGCAGAGGTTGGAGACTGGTGTGCAGAAGGACGGTTGCAGAGAGAAGATGTTGGAGACTGGGATGCAGAAGGACGGTTGCAGAGAGCAGAGTTTTGACACTGGGTTGCAGAAGGACTGTTACACAGAGCAGAGGTTGAAGACTGCGGTGTAGAAGAACTGTTGCAGAGAGCAGTGTTTAAAGACTGGGGTAGAGAAGGACTGTTACAGAGAGAAGATGTTTGAGACTGAGATGTAGAAAAACTGTTACAAAGAGCAGAGTTTGTAGACTGTGGTGCAGAAGGACAGATACAGAAAGCAGAGGTTGGAGACATGGGTCCAGAATGAATCTTAACGAGAGCAGAGGATGCAGACTGCAGTACAGAATGACTGTTACAGAGAACAGAGGTTGGAGACTAGGGTCCAGTAGGACTGTTGGAGAGAGCACAGTTTGGAGAATGGGATGCAGAAGGACATTTGCAGAGAGCAGTGTTTGGAGGCTGAGGTGCAAAAGGACTGTAATAGAGAGCAGAGTTTGGAGACTGGTGCTGAAGGACTGATACAGAAAGCAGAGGTTGGAGACTGGGGTGCAGAAGGACCAATGCAGAGAGCAGAGGTTAGATATTTGCATGGGGAAGAAATGTTACAGAGAGCAGAGTTTGGAAACTGGAGTGCAGAAGGATCTTACAGAGAACAGAAGTTAGAGACTGCAGTACAGAAGGACTGTTACAGAGATCAGATGTTGGAGACTGGGGTGGAGAAGGAATTCTTCAGAGAGTAGAAGTTGGAGACTGGGGTGCAGAAGAAGTGTTGCAGAGAGCCGAAGTTGGAGACTGGGGTGCAGAGGATTGTTGCAGGGAGTAAAGTTTGGATATGACGTGCTGAAGGACTCTTGTAGACAACAGAGGTTGGAGAATGGGGTGCAGAAAGACCGCTGCAGAGAGCAGATGTCGGAGATTGAGGTGCAGAAGAATTGTTACAGAGAGCAGAGGTTTGAGACTGGGGTGAAAAAGGACTGTGACAAAGATCAGAATTTGGAGACTGGGGTGCAGAAGGATTGTTGCAGGGAGCAGAATTTGGAGACTGAGGTGTCTCAGGACTCTTTCAGACAATAGACCTTGGAGAATGGGGTGCAGAAAAACTGTTGCAGAGAGCAGACTTGTGAGACTGAGGTGCAGAAGGATTGTTACAGAGAGCAGAGGTTAGAGACTTTGGTGAAGAAGGACTGTTACAGAGGTCAGAGTTTGGAGACTGGGGTGCAGAATGATTTCTGAGAGAGCAGAGTTTGGAGACTGGGGTGCAGACGAACTGTTGCACAGACCAGAGGTTGGATACTGGGGTGCAAAAGGACTATTCCAGAAAGCAGAGTTTGGTGACTTCGTTGCAGAAGGATCTTACATGGAGCAGAAATTGGAGATGGAGGTTCAGAAGAAATGATATGCAGAGCAGAATTTGGAGACTGGGGTTCAGAAGGACCATTGCCGAGAACAGAGGTTGGAGACTGGCGTGCAGAAGGTCCGTTGCTAAGAGCAGAGGTTGGAGACTGGGTGGAGAAGGAATGCTAGGAAGAGAAGAGTTAGGAAACTTGGGTGCAGAAGGATCTTACAGAGAGCAGAGTTTGGAGAATGGGGTGCAGAAGGACTGTTACAGAGAGCAGAGGTTGGAGACTGAGTCGTAAAAAAACTGTTACAGAAGGCAGAGTTTAGAGAGTGTGGTGAACAAGGATAGTTGCAGAGAGCAGAGTTTTCAGACTGAGGTGCAGAAGCACTGTTGCAGAGAGCAGATGTTGGAGACTGGGGTGCAGAAGGACTTTTGCAGAGAGCAGAGTTTGGAGACTGGAGTCCAAAACAATCATTGCAGAGAGCAGATGTTAGAGACTGGGGTGCAGTAGGACGATTGCAGATGTTAGAGTTTTTGAACTGAGGTGCAGAAGGATTGTTACAGAGAACAGAAGTTGGATCCTGGCGTGCAGAAGGACTGTTACAGAGAACAGAGTTTGGAGACTGCGGTGAAGAATGCCTGTTACAGAGAGCAGAGTTTGGTGAAGGGATGTAGAACAACTGTTACAGAGGGCAGACATTTGAGACTGGGTTGCGGAAGGATCTTACAGAGACCAGAGGTTGAAGACTGAGGTGCAGAAGGACAGTTACAGAGAGTAGAGGTTGGATACTGAGGTGCAGAAGGATCATTGAAGAGAGCAGAGGTAGATTCAGAGATGCAGAAGGACTTTTAAAGAGAGCATAGTTTGGAGACTGGGGTGCAGAAGGACTGTAGCAGATAGCAGTTGTTGGAGACTGGGGTGAAGAAGGACTGTTGCAGGGAGCAGGTGTTAGAGACTTGGGTGAAGTAGGACTGTTTCAGAGAGCAGAATTTGGAGCCTGAGGTGCAGAAGGAATGTTACAGAGATAAGAGGTTGGAGACTGGCGTGCAGAAGGACTGATACAGAAAGCAGAGGTTAAAGACTGGGGTGCAGAAGGACCGTTACAGAGAGTAGAAGTTGGAGACTGTGGTTCAGGAGGACTGTTGCAGAGAACAGAGTTTAAAAACTGGGGGGGAGAAGAACTGTCGCAAAGAGTGAGTTTGAAGACTGAGGTGCAGAAAGAATGTTACAGAGAGAAAAGTTTGGAGACTGGGGTGCAGAATTACTGATACAGAAAGCAGAGGTTGGAGACTGGGGTGCAAAAGGAACATAAGAGAGAACAGAGGTTGGAGATGTGGTTCAGGAGAACTGTTGCTGAGAACAGAGTTTAGGAAATGGGATGCAGAGGGACTGTTACAGAGAGCAGAGGTTAGAGAATGGGGTGCAAAAGTAGGGTTGCTGAGTTCAGAGGTTGAATTAAGAGGTGCAGAAAGACTGTTACAGAGAGCAGAGGTTGGAAACCGTGGTGCAGAAGGACTGATACAGAAAGCAGAAGTTTGAGACTGTGGTGCAGAAAGACCGTTACAGAGAGCAGAGGTTGGAGACTATGGTGCAGAAGGACTGTTACAGAGAGCAGAGGTTTGAGACTGGGGAGTAGAAGGACTGTTGCAGAGAACAGAGGTTGGAGACTGGGTTGCAGCAGGACCATTGAAGAAAGAAGATTTTGGAGACTGGGTTGGAGAAGGAATGTAACAGAGAGCAGAGTTTGGAAACTGGGGTGCAGAAGGACCTTACAGAGAACAGAGGTTAGAGACTGGTGTGCAGAGAGAGTGTTAAAGAGAGGAGACGTAGGAGACTGAGGTGCAGACGGTCTGTTGCAGAGAGCAGATGTTGGAGACTGGGGTGCAGAAGGATCTTTTCAGAGAGCAGACGTTGGAGACTGAGGTGCAAAAAGACTGTTTCAAAGAATATAGGTTGGAGATTGTGATGCAAAATGCCTGTTACAGAGAGCAGAGGTTCTAGATGAGGGTGCAGAAGAACTGTTAGAGAGAGAAGAGTTGTTACACAAGGTTGCAGAAGGATCTTACAGAGAGCAGAGATTGAAGACTTAGGTGTAGCAGAACTGTTACAGAGAGCAGAGGTTGACGACTGTGGTGCAGAAGGCCTTTTACGAAAAGCAGAGTTTGGAGAATGGCGGCAGAATGACTTTTACATATGGCAGAGTTGGAAACTGGTTTGCAGAAGGATCTTACAGAGAGCAGATATTGAAGACTGAGGTGCAGAAGGACTGTTACAGAGAGTAGAGGTTGGAGACTGAGGTGCAGAAAGATCGTTGCAGAGAACAGAATTTTAAGACTGAGGTGCTGAAAGACTGTTGCAGAGAGCACATGTTGGAGACTGGGTTTCAGAAGGACTGTTGCAGAGAGCTGAGGTTGGAGACTGGGGTGCACAAGGATCGTTGTAGAGAGCAGAGTTTTGATACTGGGGTGCAGAAGGATTGTTATAGAGAAAAGACTTTGGAGAATGGGGTGAAGAAGGACTGTTACAGAGAGCAGATTTGGAGACTGGGTTGCAGAAGGATCTTACAGAGAGCACATGTTAGAGACTGACGTACAGAAGGACTTTTGCAGAGAGCAGAGGTTGGAGACTGGGGTGCAGAAGGACTGTTACACAGAGCAGAGGAGAAGACTGGGTTGTAGAAGCACTGTTGCAGAGAGGAGAGTTTGGAGACTTGGGTAAAGAAAGACTGTTGTAGAGAGCAGAATTTGGAGACTGAGGTGCAGAAGGACTGTTACAGAGAGAATAGTTTGGAGACTGGGGTGCAGAAGGACCGTTACAGAGAGCAGAGTTTGGAGACTAGGGTACAGAAGGACTGTTGCAGAGAGCAGATGTTTTAGACTGTGGTTCAGAAGAACTGTAGAAGAGAGCAGAGGTTAGAGAATGGGGTGCAGAAGTAAGGATGCAGAGAGCAGAGGTTGGAGAAAGAGGTGCAGAAGGACTATTACAGATAGCAGAGGTTGGAAACAGTGGTGCAGAAGGACTGATACAGAAAGCAGAGGTTTGAGATCGTGGTGCAGAAGGACCGTTACAGAGAGCAGAGCTTGAAGACTGCCGTACAGAAGGACTGTTACAGAGAGCAGAGGTTGGAGAATGGGGAGCAGAAGAACTGTTGCAGATAACAGAGTTTGGAGGCTGGGGTGCAGCAGGACCGGTGCAGAATCCAGAGGTTAGAGACTGTGGTGGAAAAAGAATGTTACAGAGAGCAGAGTTTGATAACTGGTATGTAGAAGGATCTTACATTACAGATAGCGGAGATTGTAGACCGAGGTGCAGCAAGACTGTTAAAGAGAGCAGAGGTTGGAGACTGGGGTGCAGAAGGATCGTTGCATACAGCAGAGTTTCCAGACTGAGGCGCAGAAGGACTGTTGATGAGAGCAGATGTTGGAGACTTGGGTGCAGAAGAACTGTTGCAGAGAGAAGATTCTGGAGACTGGGATGCAGAAGGATCATTGCAGAGAACAGAGGTTGGAAACTGGGTTGCAGAAGGACTGTTACACAAAGCAGAGGTAGGAGACTGGGATCAAAAAGGACTTTTTCAGAGAGCAGATGTTGGAGACTTAGGTGCAGAAGGACTGTTGCAGAGAGCAGATGTTGGAGACTGGGATGCAGAATGATTTTTGTAGAGAGAAGAGGTTGGACACTGGGGGGCAGAAATACTGTTACACAGAGTAGAGGTTGGAGACTGGGGTGAAGAAGGACTGTTTCAGGGAGCAGGTGTTGGAGATTTCGGTGCAGAAGGACTGTTGCACATATCAGAGTTTGGAGACTGGGGTGCAGAAGGACTGATACGCAAAGCAGAGTTTGGAGACTGGGGTGCAGAAGGACCGTTACAGAGAGCAGAGTTCGGAGACTGCAATACAGGAGGACTATTACAGAGAGAAGAGTGTGGAGATTGGGGTAGAGAAGAACTGTTTCAGAGTGCAGATGTTGGAGACTGGGGTGCAGAAGAACTGTTGCAGAGAGCAGAGTTTAGAGACTGGGGTGCAGAAGAACTGTTGCAGAGAGCAACGGTTGGAGACTGCGGTGCAGAAAGAATGTTACAGAGAGCAAAATTTGGAGACAGGGGTACAGAATTACTGATACAGAAAGCAGAGGTTGGAGACTGGGGTGCAGAAGGACCGTTACAGAGAGCAGAGGTTGCAGACAGGGGTGCAGAAGGACTGTTGAGGAGAGGTGACGTTGGAGACTGGGGTGCAGAAAGATCGTTGCTGAGAGCAGAGTTTGGAGACTGAGGTTCAAAAAGACTCTTACAGAGAGTAGAGGTTGGAGATTGGGGTGCAAAAGGCCTGTTACAGACAGCAGAGTTTGGAATCTGGGGTGCAGAATAACTGTTACAGAGAGCAGAGTTATTAGACAAGGTTGCAGTAGGAACTTACAGAGAGCAGAGATTGTAGACCTAGGTGCAGCAGGACTGTTACAGAGAGCAGAGATTGGAGGCCTGAGTGCAGAAAGCCTGTTACGGAAAGCAGAGTTTGGACACTGGGGTGCAGAAGGTCTGATCCAGAGGGCAGAGTTTTTATACTGGGTTGCAGAAGTATCTAACAGAGAGCAGATGTTGGAGACGGAGGTGTAGAATGATCGTTGCAGAGAGAAGAGTTTGGAGACTGTGGTGCTGAATGCCTGTTACAGAGAGCAGAGTTTGGAGACTAAGGTGCAGAGGGCCTGTTAAAGAGAGCAGAGTTTGAAGACTGGGGTGCAGAAGGATTGTTATAGAGAGAAGAGTTAGGATACTGGGTGGCAGAAGGATCTTACAGAGAGCAGAGTTTTTAGACTGAGGTGAAGGAGGACTGTTACAGAGAGCAGTGGTTGGAGACTGGGGTGCAGAAGCATCGTGCAGAGAGAAGAGGTTTAAGACTGAGGTGTAGAAGGACTTTTACAGAGAGCAGAGGTTGGAGACTGAGGTGCAGAAAAACTGTTACAGAGATCAAAGTTTGGAGTCTGGGGTGCAGAAGGATTGTTGCAGAGAGCAAAATTTTCAGACTGAGGTTAAGAAGGACTTTTGCAAAGAGCAGATTTTGGTGACTGGGCTGCAGAAAGATCGTTACAGAGAGCAGAAGTAGGAGACTGGGGTGCAGAACAACTTCTACAGAGAGCAGAGGTTGGAGACTGGGGTGCAGAAGGCCTGTTACAGAGAGCAGAGTTCTGAGACTGGGGTGCAGAAGAACTTTTACAGAGAGCAGAGTTTTTATACACTGGGTTTAAAAGGATCTTAAACAGAGCAGAGTTTTGAGACTGAGTTTCAGAAAGACTGTTGCAGAGAGCAGATGTTGGTGACTGCAGTACAGAAGGACTGTTGCAGAGAGCTGAGGATGGAGACTAGGGTACACAAGGACTTTTTCAGAGAGCAGATGTTGGAGACTGTTGTTCAGAAGGACTGTTGCAGAGAGTAGAAGTTGGAGAATGGGGTACAGAAAAACTTTTGCAGAGAGCAGAGTTTGAAGACTGAGGTTCAGATGGACGGATAATGAAAGCAAAGGTGAGAGAGTGGCGTGCAAAAGGAACTTTATAGAGAGCAGATTTTGGAGACTCTGGTACAAATGAACTATTACAGAGAGCAGAGTTTGGAGACTGGAAGAAGAAGGACTGCTGCGGAGTACAGAGGTAGAAGACTGGGGTGCAACAGGACCGTTGCAGGAAGCAGAGGTTGGAGACTGGAGTGGAGAATGAATATTACAGAGAGCAGATTTTGGAAACTGGAATATAGAAAGATCTTTCAGAGACCAGAGTTTGGAGATTGAGTTTCAGAAGGATCGTTGCACTCAGAAGAGTTTTCAGACTGAGATGCAGAAGGACTGTTACACAGAGCAGAGGTTGAAGAATGAGGTGAAGAAGGACAGTTACAGAGAGCAGATGTGGGAGACAGGGGTGCAGGACTGATACAGAGCAGAAGTTGGAGACTGAGATACAGAAGGACTGTTTCAGAGAGCAGATGTTGGAGACTCGGGTGCAGAAGGATTATTGCAGAGAGCAAGTTTTCAGACTGAGGTACAGAAGAACTGTTGCAGAGAGCAGATGTTGGAGATTGGGGTGCACAAGGACTGTTGCAGGGAGCAGAGGTTTGAGACTGGGGTGCAGAGGGATCGTTGCAGAGAGCAGAGGTTGGAGACTGGGGTGCAGAAGGCCTTTTACAGAGAGCAGAGTTTGGAGACTGAGGTGAATTAGGACTGTTTCAGAGAGCAGAGATTGGAGATTGGGGTAAAGAAGGACTGTTGCAGAGCAGATTATGGAGACTAGGGTGTAGAAAGACTATTACAGAGAGCAGAGGTAGTAGACTGGGGTGCAGAAGCATCATACAGAAAGCAGAGTTTGGAGACTGAGGTGCAGAAGGACTGTTGCAGAGAGCAGAGATTTGAGACTGGGCTTCAGAAGGACTTATACAGAGGGCAGAGTTGGGAGACTGGGGTGCAGAAGCATCTTACAGCAAGCGAAGTTTGGAGACTGAGGTGCAGAAAGACTGTTGCAGAGAGCAGAGGTTGGAGACTGGGGTGCAGAAAGACTGTTATAAAGAGCAGAGTTTGGAGACTGGGAAGCAGAAGGACTGTTGCAGAGTACAGAGTTTTGAGACTGGGGTGCAGCAGGACCGTTGCAGAAAGCAGAGGTTAAAGACTGGCATGGAGAAGGAATATTACAGAGAGCAGATTTTGGAAACTGGAGTGCAGAAGCATTATTCAGAGAGCAAAGGTTGGAGACTGAGATGCAGAAGGATCATTCCAGAGAGTAGATGTTGGATACTGGGGTGCAGAAGGATTGTTTAGAGAGAAGATGTTGGAGCCTGGGGTGCAGAAGACTCTTGTAGAGAGCAGAGTTTGAAGACTGAGGTGGAGAAGGACTGTTACAGCGAAAGCGGTTGGAGACTGGGGTACAGAAGGATTGTTGCAGAGAGCAGAGGTTTAAACTGAGGTACAGAAAGATCGTTGCAGAGAGCAGAGGTGGAGACTTGGCTGCAGAAGGACTGTTACACAGAGCATACTTTGCAGACTGGGGTGCAGAAGGAATGTTGCAGACAGCATCGGTTGAAGACTGGGGTGCATAAGGACTGTTGCAGAGAGCAGAGTTGGATATGAGGTGAAGAAGGACTGTTACAGAGAGCAGAGTATGTAGACTGGGGAGCAGAAGGGCTGATAAAGAAAGCAGAGCTGGAGACTGGTGTGCAGAAGGACTGTTACAAAGAGCAGAGTTTGGAGAATGCGGTACAGAAGGACTGTTACAGAGAGCAGAGGTTGGCATCTGGGGTGCAGAAGGAGTGTTGCAAAGAACAGAGGTTGGAAACTGAGGTGCAGAAGGACTGTTACAGAGGGCAGAGTTTTTAGACAATGTTGCAGAAGGATCTTACAGAGAGCAGAGTTAGTAGACCGAGGTGCAGCAGGACTGTTAAAGAGAGCAGAGTTTGGAGACTGGGGTTCAGAAGGCCTGTTATGGAGAGCAGAGTTTGGAGAAGGGCTCCAGAAGAACTGTTACTGATGGCAGAGTTTGGAGACTTGGTTGCAGAAGGATTTTCCAGAGAGCAGATGTTGGAGACTGAGGTGCAGAAGGACTGTTACAGAGAGTAGAGGTTGGAGACTGAGTTTCAGAAGGATCGTTGCAGAGAACAGAGGTTGGAGACTGGGGTACAGAAGAATCATTGCAGTCAGCAGAGTTTTCAGACTGAGATGCAGAAGGAGTCTTACACAGAGCAGAGGTTGAAGACTGAGGTGAAGTAGGACAGTTACAGCGAGCAGATGTGGGAGACAGGGGTGCAGGACTGATACAGAGCAGAAGTTGGAGACTGAGGTACAGAAGGACTGTTACAGAGAGCAGAGGTTGGATACTCGGGTGCAGAAGGATAATTGCAGAGAGCAGAGTTTTCAGAGTGAGGTACAGAAGAACTGTTGCAGAGAGCAGATGTTGGAGATTGGGGTGCACAAGGACTGTTGCAGCCTAAAGAGATTGGAGACTGGGGTGCAGAGGGATGGTTCCAGAGAGCAGAGGTTTGAAAGCGGGGTGCAGAAATACTGTTACAGAGAGCATAGATTGGAGACTGGGGTGCAGAAGGACTGTTGCAGAGCAGAGTATGGAGACTAGGGTGTAGAAAGACTGTTCCAGAGAGCAGAGGTTGGAGACTGGGGTGCAGAAGGACTGTTGCAGAGATCAGAGGATGTAGACTGGGTGGGAGAAAGATTGTTGCAGAGAGCAGATGTTGGAGACTAAGGTGCAGAAGGAATGTTGCACAGAGTAGTATTTGGATACTTGGGTGCATATGGACTATTGCAGACAGCAGAGGTTGCAGACTGAAGTGCAGAAGAACTGATACAGACAGCAGAGTTTCAAGAATGTGGTTCAGAAGGAATGATAGAGAAAGCAGAGGTTGGAGAATGTGGTGCAGAAGGACCCTTAAAAAGAACAGAGGTTGGAGACTGCGGTACAGAAGGACTGTTACAGAGAGCAGAGGTTTTCGACTGGGGTGAAGAATAACTGTTGTACAGATCAGAGTTTGGAGACTTCGGTGCAGAAGGACCATTTCAGAAAGTAGAGGTTGAAGACTGGGTTTCAGAAGGATCTTACAGAGAGCAGAGTTTGCACACTGAGGTGCAGAACGACTGTTGCAAAGAGAAGAGGTTGGAGATTTGGGCGCAGATAATCTTTTGCACAGAACAGAGTTTGGAGTTTGGTGCAGAAGGACTCTTACAGAGAGCAGAGGTCGGAGACTGGGGTGCAGAATGACTGATACATAATGCAGAGTTTGGAGACTTGGGTGCGTAAGGACCGTTACAGAGAGCAGAGGTTTGAGACAGGTGTGCAAAATTATCTTACAGAGAGCATAGGTTTTAGACTGGGGTGCAGAAGGACTGTTGAAGAGCAGATCATGGAGACTAGGGTGTAGAAGGATTATTACAGAGAGTAGAGGTTGTAGACTGGGGTGCAGAAGCATCATACAGAGAGCAGAGTTTAGAGACTGAGGTGCAGAAGGACTGTTGCAGAGAGCAGAGATTGGAGACTGGGGTGCAAAAGGACTGATACAGAGGGCAGAGTTGGGAGACTGGTGTGCAGAAGCATCTTACAGCGAGCAAAGTATGGAGACTGAGGTGCAGAAAGACTGTTGCAGAGAGCAGAGGATGGAGACTGGGGTGCAGAAGGACTGTTAAATAGAGCAGAGTTTGGAGACTTGGGTGCAGAAGGCCTGTTACAGAGAGAAGAGGTTGGAGTCTGGAGTGCAGAAGGCCTCTGACAGAGAGCAGAGATTGGAGACTGAGGTGCAGAATAACAGTTGCAGAGAACAGAAGTTGGAGACAGGGGTGCATAATGACCATTGCTGAGAAAAGAGGTTGGAGATTTATGTGCAGAAGGACTTCTACAGAGAGCCCAGGTAGGAGACTGGGGTGCAAAGTGAATGTTGCAGAGAGCAGAGGCTGAAAACTGGGGTGCAGGAGGACTGTTACAGAAAGCAGAGGTTAGAGACTGAGGTGCAGAAAGACTGTTAAAGAAAGCAGAGTTTGGAGAGGGGGTTCAGAAGGACTTATTGAGAAAGCAGATGTTGAAGACTGGGGTGCAGAAGGACGGATAAAGAGAGCAGAGTTTGGAGACTCTGGTACAGATGGACTGCTACAGAGTGCAGAGTTTGGAAAATAGGGTGCAGAAGAACTGTTGCAGAGAAAAGATATTGGAGACTGGGGTGCAGAAACACCTTTGCAGAGAGCAGAGTTTGGAGACTGAGGAGCAGAATTATTCTTACATAGAGCAGAGTTTGAAGATTGGGTGCAGAAAGACTGTATCAGTGAGCAGAGTTTGCAGACTGGGTTTCAGAAGGGTCTCACAGAAAGAAGAGGTTGGAGACTGATGTACAGAAGGACTGTTACACCAAGCAGAGTTTGGAGACTGGAGTGCAGAGAAATTGTTTCAGAGAGCAGAGTTTTCAGACTGAGGTACAAAAGAACTGTTGCAGAGAGCAGATGTTGGAGACTGGGTGAACAAGGACTGTTGTAGCGAGCACAGGTTAGAGACAGGGTGCTGAAGGATCGTTGCAGAGAGCAGAGGTTGAAGACTGGGGTGCAGAAAGACTCATAAAGACAGCAGAGGTTGGAGACTGGGGTGCAGAAGGCCTATTACAGAGAGCAGAGTTTGCAGACTGGTGTGCAGAAGGACTGTTACAGAGAACAGAGATTGGAGACTGGGTTGCAGAAGGATCTTACACAGATCAAAGTTTGGAGACTGAGGTGCAGAAGCACTGTTGCAGAGAGTAGAGTTTGGAGACCGAGGTGTCGAAAGACCATTGCAGAGAGAAGAGTTTGGAGACTGGGGTGCAGAAGAACTTTTACAGAGACCAGAGTTTTTTAGACTGCGTTTAAAGTATCTTACAGAGAGCAGAGTTTTGAGACTGAGGTGCAGAAGGACTGTTGCAGAGAGCAGATGTTGGCGACTGCAGTACAGAAGGACTGTTGCAGAGAGCTGAAGTTAGAGACTAGGGTACACAACGACTTTTTCAGAGAGCAGATGTTGGAGATTGTTTTTCAGAAGGACTGTTGCAGAGAGCAGAAGTTGGAAAATGGGGTACAGAAAGACTTTTGCAGAGAGCAGAGGTTGAAGACTGAGGTTCAGATGGACGAATAATGAAAGCAGAGGTTGGAGACTGGCGTGCAAAAAGACCTTTACAGAGAGCAGAGTTTCGAGACTGTGGTACAGAAGGACTAATACAGAGAGCAAGGTTGGAGACTGGGGAGCAGAAGGACTGTTGCGGAGTAAAGAGTTTGGAGACTGGGGTGCAGCAGGACCTTGCAGAAAGCAGAGGTTTGAGACTGGCGTGGAGAAGGAATATTACAGATAGCAGATTTTGGAAACTGGGGTGCAGAAAGATCTTTCGAGACCAGAGGTTGGAGACTGAGTTTCAGAAGGATCGTTGCAGACAATAGAGGTTGGAGACTGGGGTGCAGAAAGATAGTTGCAGTCAGCAGAGTTTCCAGACTGAGATGCAGAAGGACTGTTACACAGAGCAGAGGTTGAAGAATGAGGTGAAGAAGGACAGTTACAGAGAGCAGATGTGGGAGACAGGTGGTGCAGGACTGATACAGAGCAGAAGTTGGAGACTGAGGTACAGAAGGACTGTTTCAGAGAGCTGAGGTTTGAGACACGGGTGCAGAAGGATTATTGCAGAGAGCAAGTTTTCAGACTGAGGTACATAAGAACTGTTGAAGAGAGCAGATGTTGGAGATTGGGGTGCACAAGGACTGTTGCAGCAAGCAGAGGTTGGAGACTGGGGTGCAGATGGATCGTTGCAGAGAGCAGAGGTTGGAGACTGGGGTGTAGAAGGCCTTTTTCAGAGAGCAGAGTTTGGAGACTGAGGTGCATAAGGACTGTTACAGAGAGCAGAGATTAGAGACTGGTGTGCAGAATGACTGTTGAAGAGCAGATTATGGAGACTAGGGTGTAGAAGAACTATTACAGAGAGCAGAGGTTGTAGACTGGGGTGCAGAAGCATTATACAGGAAGCAGAGTTTGGAGACTGAGGTGCTGAAGGACTGTTGCAGAGAGCAGAGATTGGAGACTGGGGTCCAGAAAGACTGATACAGAGGGCAGATTTGGGAGACTGGTGTGCAGAAGCATCTTACAGCAAGCGAAGTTTGGAGACTGAGGTGCAGAAAGACTGTTGCAGAGAGCAGAGGTTGGAGACTGGGGTGCAGAAGGACTGTTATAAAGAGCAGAGTTTGAAGAATGGTGAGCAGAAGGATTGTTGCAGAGTACAGAGGTCTGAGACTGGGGTGCAGCAGGACCGTTGCAGAGAGCAGAGGTTGGAGACTGGGGTGGAGAAGAAATATTACAGAGAGCAGATTTTAGAAACTGGGGTGCAGAGGATTTTTCAGAGAGCAGAGTTTGGAGACTGAGGTGCAGAACAATCGTTGCAGAGAGTTTATGTTGGAGACTGGGGTGCAGAAGGATTGTTTAGAGAGCAGATTTTGGAGACTGTGTTGCAGAAGGACTGTTGCAGAGAGCTGAGGTTGAAGACTGAGGTGGAGAAGGACTGTTACAGAGAAAGCGGTTGGAGACTGGGGTACAGAAGAATTGTTGCAGAGAGCAGAGGTTTAAGACTGAGGTACAGAAAGATCGTTGCAGAGAGCAGAGGTGGAGACTTGGCTGCAGAAGGACTGTTACACAGAGCACAAGTTACAAACTGGGGTGCAGAAAGAATGTTGCAGACAGCAGCGGTTGGAGACTGGGGTGCATAAGGACTGTTACAGAGAGCAGAGTATGTAGACTGGGGAGCAGAAGGACTGATACAAAAAGCAGAGGTTGGAGACTGGTGTGCAGAAGGACTGTTAGAAAGAGCAGAGTTTGGAGAATGCGGTACAGAAGGACTGTTACAGAGAGCAGAGGCTGGCAACTGGGGTGCAGAAGGAGTGTTGCAAAGAACAGAGGTTGGAGACTGAGGTGCAGAAGGACTGTTACAGAGAGCAGAGTTTTTAGACAAGGTTGCAGAAGGATCTTACAGAGAGCAGAGTTTCTAGACCAAGGTGCAGCAGGACTGTTAAAGAGAGCAGAGTTTCGAGACTGGAGTACAGAAGGCCTTTTATGAAGAGCAGAATTTGGAGAAGGGCTTCAGAAGAACTGTTACGAATGGCAGAGTTTGGAGACTAGGTTGCTGAAGGATTTTACAGAGAGCAGATGTTGGAGACTGAGGTGCAGAAGGACTGTTACAGAGAGTAGAGGTTAGAGACTAAGTTTCAGAAGGATTGTTGCAGAGAACAGAGGTTGGAGACTGGGTTACAGAACGATCGTTGCAGTCAGCAGAGTTTTCAGACTGAGATGCAGAAGGACTCTTAAACAGAGCCGAGGTTGAAGACTGAGGTGAAGAAGGACAGTTACAGAGAGCAGATGTGGGAGACAGGGGTGCAGGACTGATACAGAGCAGAAGTTGGAGACTGATGTGCAGAAGGACTGTTACAGAGAGCAGAGGTTGGAGACTCGGGTGCAGAAGGACTGTTACAGAGAGCAGAGTTTGGAGACTGGGTTGCAGAAGGATCTTAAAGAGATCAGAGTTTGGAGACTGAGGTGCAGATGCACTGTTGCAGAGAGTAGAGTTTGGAGACCTAGGTGCAGAAGGATCGTTGCAGAGAGCAGAGCTTGGAGACTGAGGTGCAGAATGATTGATAAAGAGAGCAGAGGTTGGAGACTGGGGTGCAGAAGGACTGTTGCAGAGAGCATAGGTTTTAGACTGGGGTGTAAAAGGACTGTTGCAGAGAGTAGAGGTTGCAGATTGGGGTGAAGAAAGACTGTAGCAAAGAGCAGAGTTTGGAGACTAAGGTGCAGAAGGACAGTTACACAGAACAAAGTTTGGAGACTCGGGTGCAGAAGGACTAATACAGAAAGCAGAGCTTGGAGACTCATGTGTAGAAGGACCCTTACAGAGAGCAGTGGTTTGAGACTGCAATACAGAAGGACTGTTAAAAAGAGCAGAGGTTGGAGAATGGGGTGGAGAAGAACTGTTGCAGAGAGCAGATGTTGGAGACTGGTGTGCAAAAGGACTGTTGCAGAGAGCAGAGGATGGAGACTGGCGTTCAAGAGGTTGCAGACTAAGTTGCAGACTGAGTTGCAGAAGGACTGATGCAGAGGGCATAGTTTGGAGACTGTGCTTCCAAACGACTGACACAGAAAGCAGAGTTTGGATACTGGAGTACATAAGGACACTTATGGAGAAAAGAGTTTAGAGGCTGCGGTACAGAAGGACTGTTACAGAGAGCATGGGTTGGAGACTGGGGTGCAGAAGGATCATTGGGGTGAGCAGAGTATGAAGACTCGGGTGTAGAAGGACTGTTGCAGAGAGAAGAGTGTGGAAACTTGTGTGCAGAAGAATCTTATAGAGAGGAATGTTTGGAGACTTGGGTGCAGAACGTTTGTTGCAGAGAGCAGACGTTGGAGACTGGGGTGCAGAAGGACTAATACTGAGAGCTGAGTTTGGTGACTGTGGACCAGAACGATCTTACAGAGAGGAAATTTTTGAGACTGGGGTGCAGAAGGATTGTTGCAGAGAGCAGACTTTGGACACTGGGGTGCAGAAGGATCGTTGCAGAGAGTATATTATAGAGAATGGTGTATAGAAGGACTGTTCTAGAAAGCAGAGTTTGGAGACTGCGGTGAAGAAGGACTGTTGCAGAGAGCAGTTGTTGAAGATTGAGGTGGAGAAAAACTCTTACAGAGATCAGTGTTTAGAGACTAAGGTGCAGAAGGACTGTTGCAGAGAGGAGAGGTTGGAGACTGCGTGCAGAAGGACTGTGCAGAGTGCAGTGTTTGGAGACTGGGGTGCAGAAAGACTGTTAGAGAGAATAGAGGTTAGATACTGATGTACAGAGGAACTGTTAAAGAGAGCAGAGTTTTGAGACAGGTGTGCAGAAGGATCTTACAGAGAGCAGAGGTTGGAGACTGGGGTGCAATAGGACTGATGCAGAGAGCAGAGATTGGATAATGGGGTGCAGAAGGACTGTTACAGAGAGTAGATGTTGAAGACTGAGGTGCAGAAAGACCTTTGCAAAGAGAAGAGGTTAGAGACTGAGGTGCAGAAGGACTGTTGCAGAGTGCAGAGGTTGGAGACTTGGGTGTAGGACTGTTGCAGAGAGCAGAGGTTGAAGTTTGGGGTTCCGAAAGACTGTTGCAGCTTGCAGACGTTGGAGACGGAAATGCAGAATGACAGTTACAGAGTACAGGTTGGAGATTGAGTGCAGAAGGACTGATAGAGAAAGAAGAGGTTGGAGAGTGGGGTGCAGAAGGACCGTAAAAGAGAGAAGAGTTTGGTAACTGCAGTACAAAAGTACTGTTACAGAAAGCATAGGTTTGAGACTCGGGTGGAGAAGAACTGTTGTAGAGAGAAGATGTTGGAGACTGGGGTGCAGAAGGTCTGTTGCAGAGAGCAGAGGTCGGAGACTGGGTGCAGTAGGACAATTGCAGAGTGCAGAGGTTGCAGACTGTGGTAGAGAAGGACTGTTACAGACAGCAGAGTTGGAGACTGGGGTGCAGAAGAAGTGTTGTAGAGAACAGAGGTTGAAGACTGGGGTGCAGAATGATCGTTGCAGAGACCAGAGGTTGGAGACTGGGGTGCAGAAGGACTGATACAGAAAGCAGAGTTCGGAGACTGTGGTGCAGAAGGCCTATTACAGACAGCAGAGTTTGGAGACTGGGGTGCAGAAAGATTGGTAAAGAGAGCAGTGTTTGAATACTGGGTTGCAGAAAGATATTAAGGAGAGCAAAAGTTGGAGACTGAGGTGCAGAAGCACTGTTACAGAGAGCAGAGGTTGGAGACTGAGGTGCAGAAGGACCGTTGCAGAGAGCAGACATTGAAGACCGAGGTGCAGAAGGATTTTTACAGAGAGCAGAGGTTGGAGACTGGGGTGCAGAAGGACTAAAACAGAAAGCAGAAGTTGAAGACTCGGGTGCCGAAGGATGCTTAGAGAGAGCAGAGTTTGGAGACTGAGTTGCAGAAGGACTGTTACAGCGGGCAGATTTTCGAGACTGTGGTGAAAAACGACTGATACAGAAAGCAGAGTTTGGATACTGGGGTGCATGAGGACCCTTACAGAGAGCAGAGTTTGGAGACTGGGGTTCATAAGAACTGTTGAAGAGAACAGAGGTTGGAGACTGAGGGGCAGAAGGATCGTTGCAGCGAGCAGAGTATCGAAACTGGGGGGTAGAAGGACTGTTGCAGAGAGCAGAAGTTTTAGACTTGGGTGGAGAAGGACTGTTGCAGAGAGCAGATGTTGGAGACTTGGGTGCTGAAGGACTGTTGCAGAGACCAGAGGTTGGAGACTGGGGTGCAAAAGGACTGTTACAGAGAGCAGACTTTGGAGACTGGGGTTTAGAAGAATTGTTGCAGAGAGCAGATTTTGGAGACTGGGGTGCAGAAGGATCGTTACAGAGAGCAGAGATTAAAGACTGTGGTGCAGACGGACTTTTACAGAAAGTAAAGGTTGAAGACTGGGGTGCAGTAGGATTTTTATGGAGAGCACAGGTTGGAGACTCATGTGCAGAAAATCTATTGCACAGAGCAAATTTTGGAGACTGGGTTTCAGAAGGAGTGTTGCAGAGAGCAAAGATTGGAGATTGAAATGCAGAAGGACCCTTACAGAGAGCAGAGTTTCGAGACTGCTTTACAGAAGTACTTTTGCAGAGAGCCGAGGTTGGAGACAGGTGTGCAGAAGGATCTTACAGACAGCATATGTTTGAGACTGGGGTGCAGGAGGAGTGGTGCAGAGAGCAGAGGTTAGAGACTGGGGTGCAGAAGGATAGTTGAAGAGAGAAGAGTTTGGAGACTGGGGTTAAAAGGCCTGTTATAGACAGCATAGGTTGGAGATTTGGGTGCAAAAGGCCTGTTACAGAGAGCAGTGCTTGGAGACTGGGGTGCAGAAGGATAGTTACAGAGAGCAGAGTTTAAAGAGTGGGTAGCAAAAGGATCTTACAGAGACAAAAAGTTGGAGACTGAGGTACATATGGACTGTTATACAGAGAAAAGGTTTGAGAATGAGATTCAGAAGGATTGTTCCAGAGAAAAGAGTTTTCAGACTCAGGTGCAGAAGGACTCTTACTGAGAGCAGAGGTTGGAGACTAGAGTGGACAAGGACTGCTGAGGAAAGTAGAGGTTGCAGACTGAGGTGCAGAAGGACTGTTACAGAAAGCAGAGGTTGGTGACTGTGGTGCAGAAGGACTGTTCCAGAGAGCAGAGTTTGGAGAATGTGGTGCAAAAGGACAGATACAGAAAACAGTGGTTGGAGACTGGGGTGTAGAAGGACCCTTACAGAGCACAGAGGTTGGAGAATTCGGTACAGAAGGACTGTTACAGAGAGCAGAGGTTGGAGACTGGAGTGCAGAATAACTGTTGTAGAGAACAGAGGTTAGAGGCTGGGGTGCAGAAGGACCATTGGAGAAAGCAGAGGTTGGCAACTGGGTTTCAGAAGGATCTTACAGAGAGCAGAGTTTGGACACTGTGGTGCAGTAGGGCTGTTGCAGAGAGCAGAGTTTGGAGATTAGGGCACAAAAGAACTTTTGCAGAGAGCAGAAATTGTAGTCTGAGTTGCAGAAGAACTGTTACAGAAATCAGAGTTTAGAGACCAGGGTGCAGAAGGACTGATACAGAAAGCAGAGTTTGGAGACTGGGGTCCAGAAGGACCATTACATAGAGAAGAAGTTGGAGACTGTAGTACAGAAAGACTGTAAACAGAGAACAGAGGTTGGAGACTGGGGTGCCGAAGGACTGTTGCAGAGAGTAGACGTTGGAGACTGAGGTGCAGAAAGACTATTACAGAGAGCAGAGGTTGGAGACCTGAGTGCAGAACGACTGATAGAGAAAGCAGAGGTTGGAGAGTGGGGTGCATAAGAACCGTAACAGAGAGAAGAGTTCTGAAACTGCAGTACAGAAGGACTGTTACAGAGAGCAGATGATTGAGACTGGGGTGGAGAAAGACTGTTGCAGAGAGCAGATGTTGGAGACTGGGGTTCAGAAGGACTGTTGCAGAGAGCAGAGGTTTAAGACTGGTGTGCAGAAGGACTGTTGCGGAGAGCAGAGGTAGAAGAGTGATGTGCAGTAGGACTGATACAGAAAGCAGAGGTTTGGAGACTAAGGTGCAGAAGGACCCTTACAGAGAACAAAGGTTGAAGACTGTGGTACAGAAAAACTGTTGTAGAGAACAAAGTTTGAGACTGGGGTGCAGAGGGACCATTGCAGAGGGCAATGGAGACTGGGGTACAGATGGAATGATACAGAGAGCAGAGTTTGGAAACTGGGGTCTAGATAAATCTTAAAGAGAGGAAAGTTTGGACCCTGGGGTGCAGAAGGATTGTTGCAGAGAGCAGACTTTGGAGACTGGGGTGCAGAAGGATCGTTGCAGAGAGTAGATTATGGTGACTGGGGTATAGAAGGACTGTTCTAAAGAACAGAGGTTGGAGACTGGGTTGCAGAAGGACTGTTGCAGAGAGCAGTTGTTTAAGACTGAGGTGCAGAAAAACTGTTACAGGGACCAGTGTTTGGAGACTGGGGTGCAAAAGGTCTGATACTGAGTGTAGAGTTTGGAGCCTGGGGAGCAGAAGGCCTGTTTCAGAGAGCAGTTGTTGAAGACTGAGGTGCAGAAAAACTGTTACAGAGAGCAGTGTTTGGAGACTGAGATGCAGAAGGACTGTTGAAGAGAGCAGAGGTTGGAGACTGGGTGCAGAAGGACTGTTCAGAATGCAGTGTTTCCAGACTGGGGTGCAGAAGGACTGTTGCAGAGTTTGGAGACTGCGGGGAAAGACTGTTACAGAGAGCTGTTACACAGAGAAGAGCTTGGAGACTTGGGAGCAGAAGGCCTGTAACATAGAGCAGCGTTTGGAGACTGGGTGGCATAAGTGTCTTACAGAGAGCAGAGGTTGGTGACTGAGGTGCTGAAGGACTGTCAGAGAGAGCAGATGCTGTAGACTTTCATCCACAATGATCGTTGCAGAGAGCTGAGTTTTCAGAATGAGGTTTAGAAAAACTCTTGCAGTGAGCAGATGTTGGAGACTGGGGTGCAGAAGAACTGTTGCAGAGAGCAGAGTTTGGAGACTTGGGTGTAAAAGGATCGTTGCAGAGAGCAGAGGGTGGAGACTGGGGTGCCGAAGGACTGTTACAGAGAGCAGATTTTGGGGACTGGGGTGCAGAAGGACTGTTACAGAGAGCATATGTTGAATACTGAGGTGCAGAAAGACCTTTGCAAAGAGAAGAGGTTAATGACTGAGGTAAAGAAGGACTGTTGGAGAGTGTAGAGGTTAAAGACTTGGGTGTAGAAGGACTTTTGCAGAGACCAGAGTTTGGAGATTGGGGTGCCAAAGGACTGTTGCAGAGAGCAGACGTTGAAGACTTAGGTGAAAAAGGACTCTTACAGAGAGCAGAGGTTGGAGACTTGAGTGCAGAAAGACTGATAGAGAAAACAGAGGTTGGAAAGTGGGATGCAGAAAGACCATTACAGAAAGAAGAGTTTGGAAACTGCAGTACAGAAAGACTGTTACAGAGAGCAGAGTTTGAGGACTGGGTTGCAGAATTACTGTTACAGAGAGCAGAGTTTGGAGACTGTTGTTCAGAAGGACTGTTACAGAGTGCAGAGTTTAAAGACTGGGTTGTACAAGGATCTTACAGACAGCAGAGTTGGGAGAATGAGGTGCAGAAGGACTGTTACAGAGAGCAGAATTAGGAGACTGGCGTGCAGAAGGGTGGTTTAAGGGAGCAGAGTTTTCATACTGAAGTTCAGAAGGACTGTTGCAGAGAGCAGGTGTTCGAGACTGGGGTGCAGAAGGACTGTTGCAGAGAGGAGGGTTTGGAGACTGGGGTGCAGAAGAACTGTTATAGAGAGCAGAGTTTGGAGACTGGGTTGCTGAAGAATCTTACAGAGAGCAGAGGTTGGGTACTGAGGTGCAGGTGGACTGTTACAGAGAGCAGTGGTTTGAGACTGGGGTGCAGAAGGATCGTGTAGAGAGCAGAGGTTTCAGACTGAAGTCAAGAAGGACGGTTACAAAGAGCAGACGTTGGAAACTAAGGTTAGAAGGACTGTTACACATTGGAGAGTTTGGAGACTCAGGTCCGAAGGACTGTTACAGGAAGCAGAGTTTGGAAATTGAGGTGCGGAAAGACGGTTACAGAGAGCAGAGTTTGGAGACTGCTCTATAGACCTGTTATCGAGAGCAGAGGTTGGAGACTGGGGTGCAGAATTATTCTTACATAGAGCACAGGTTGGAGACTGAGGTGCACACGGTTAGATACAGAGAACAGAGGTTAGAGACTGGGGTTCGGACAGACTGATACAGAAAGCAGAGGTTGGAGACTGGGGTGTAGAAGGACCCTTATAAAGAGCACAGGTTAACAACTGCGGTACAAAAGGACTGTTACAGAGAGCAGATCTTGGAGTCTCGGGAGCAGAAGTACTGTTTCAGAGGACAGAGGTTGGAGACTGGGGTGGAAAAATAATGTTACAAAGAGCAGAGTCTGGAAACTGGAGTGCAGAAAAATATTACAGAGAGCAGAGGTTGGAGACTGTTGTGCAGAAGGACTGTTGCAGAGAGCAGACGTTGGAGACTGGGGTCTAGAAGGATGGTTGCAGAGAGCAGAGTTTGGAGACTGGGGTGGAGAAGTACTGTTGCAGAGAGCAGATATTGGAGACTGGGGTTAAGAAGGAGTGTTCCAGAGAGCAGAGTTTGATGACTAAGGTAAAGAAGGACATTTACAGAGAGCAGAGGTTGGAGACTGGGGTTCAGATGGATCTTACAGAGAGCAGAGTTTGGAGACTGGACTGCAAAGGACTGTGTCAGAGAGCAGATATTGGAGACTGAGGTGGAGTAGAATCATTGAAGAGAGAAGTGGTTGGAGACTGGAGTGCAGCAGTCCTGTTACAGAGAGCAGAGTTTAAAGACTGTTGTGCAGAATGACTGGTACAGAGTGAAGAGTTTAAAGACTGTGTTGCAGAAGGGTCTTACAGAGAGCAGAGTTTGGAGACTGAGGTGTAGAAGGACTCTTAAAGAGAGAAGAGGTAGGAGACTCGGGGGCAGAAGGGTCGTTGCAGAGAGCAGAGTTTTCAGACTGAGGTGCAGAAGTGTTGCAGAGAGCAGATGTTGCAGACTGGGCTGAAGAAGGATTGTGGAAGAGTGCAGATGTTGCTAACTAGGGTTCAGAAGGATTGTTTTAGAGAGCAGAGGTTGGAGACTGGGGTGCCGAGGACTGTTGCAGAGAGCAGAGTTTGGAGACTGAGGTGTGGAAGGCCTGTAACAGAGAGCAGAGTTTGGAGACTAAGATGCAGAAGGACTGTTACAAAAAGCAGAGGTTGGATACAGGGGTGCAGAAGGATCTTACAGAGAGCAGAATTTGGAGACTGAGGTGCAGAAGCACTGTTGCAGAGATCAGATATTAGAGACTGGGGTGCACTAGGATCATTGCAGAGAGCAAGGTTGGAGACTGGGGTGCAGTAGGATCGTTGCAGAGAGCAGATTTTGGAGACTGGGGTGCCGTGGCCTGCTACAGAGATTAGAGTTTGGAGACTGGCCTGCAGAAGGCCTGTTACAGAGAGGAGGGGTGGGAGACTGCGGTGCAGAAGGACTGTTACAGAGAGCAGAGGTTGGAGACTGAGCTGTAGAAGGACTGTTACAGAGAGCAGAGTTAGGAGACTGGGTGCAGAAGGTTCGTTGCAGACAGCAGAGTTTTCAGACTCAGGTGAAGAAGGACTGTTGCTGAGAGCAGAGGTTGGAGACTGGGGATTAGAAGAACTGTTACAGAGTGCAGAGTTTAAATACTCAGGTGCAGAAGAACTGTTACAGAAATCAGAGTCTGGAAATTGGAGTGCAGAAGCACCGTTAAAGAGAGCAGAGGTTGAAGACTGCGGTACAGGACTGTTACCAAGAACAGAGGTTGGAGACTGGGGTGCAGAAGGACTTTCAAAGAGAGCAGAGGTTGGAGACTGAGGTGTAGAAAGACTGTTACAGAGAGCAGATCTCGGAGACTAGGGAGCAGAAGGACTGTTGCAGAGAACAGAGGTTTGAGACTCGGGTAGAAGAAGAATGATACAGAGAACAAAATTTGGAGACTCGTTTTCAGAACGATCTTACACAGAGAAAAGGTTTGAGACTGAAGTGCAGAAGGACTGTTAAAGAGAGTAGAGTTTGGAGACTGAGGTGCAGAAAAACCCTTGCAGAGAACAGAGTTTGGAGACTGAGGTGAAGAAGAAATGCTACAGAGAGCAGAGTTTGGAGACTGGGGTGCAGAAGAACTGTTGTAGAGAGCAGAGGTTGGAGACTGGGGTGCATAAGGAATGCTGCAGAGAGCAGAGGTTCGAGACTGGGGTTCAGAAGGACTGTTGCAGAGAGCAGAGTTTGGATACTGTGTTGCAGAAGGACTGTTGCAGAGAGCAGATGTTGGATACTGGGGTTAAGAAGGATCATTGCAAAGATCAGAGTTTTGAGACTGGTGTGCAGAAAGACTATTAGAGAGAGTAGAGTTTGAAGACTGGGTTTTAGAAGGTTGCTACAGAGAGCAGAGGTTGGAGACTGAAGTGCAGATGGACTGTTAAAGAGAGTAGATTTTGGTGACTGGGGTACAGAAGTACCCTTGCAGAGAACAGAGTTTGGAGACTGAGGTGCAGAAGAAATGCTACAGAGAGCAGAGGTTAGAGACTGGGGTGCAGAAGGACTGTTGCAGAGAGCAGAGGTTGGAGACTGGGGTGCAGAAGGACTGTTGCAAAGAGCAGAGTTTGGAAACTGTGGTGCAGAAGGACTGTTTCAGAGAGCAGAGGTAGGAGACTGAGGTGCAGAAGTCCTGTTACATAAAGCAGAGTTTGTTGACTGAGGTGCAAAAGTCCTGTTACATAGAGCAGAGGTTGGAGACTGTGGTGCAGAGGGCTTGTTGCATGGAGCAGAGTTTGGAGACAGGGGTGCAGAAGAATCTTACAGAGAGCAGAATTAGAGACTGAGGTGCTGAGGGACTGTTATAGAGCAGAGTTTGGAGACTGGTTTACTGAAGGATCTTACAGAGAGCAGAGGTTGGAGACTGAGGTGCAGAAGGACTGTTACAGAGAGCAGAGGTTGGAGACTGAGGTGTAAAAGGACTGTTACAGAGAGAAGTATTTGAAGATTCAGGTGCAGAAGGACTGTTACAGGGTGTAGAATTTGAAAATTGGGGTGCAGAAAGACTGTGAAAGAGTGCTGAGTTTGTAGACTGCGGTATAGAAAAACTGTTACAGAAAGAAGAGGTTGGAGACTGGGGTGTAGAAGAAATGATACAGAGAGCACAGGTTGGAGACAAAGGTACAGAAGGATAGATACAGAGAGCAGAGGTTTGAAATGGGGTTCAGAAGGACTGATACAGAAAGCAGAGTTTTGAGACTGGGGTGAAGAAAGACCGTTATGGGGAGCAGAGGTTGGAGACTGAGTGCAGAGGATCTTACAGAGAGCAGAGGTTGGAGACTGTGGTGAAGAAGGACTGTTGCAGAGAGCAGAGGCTGGAGACTGGGGTGCAGACGGACTTTTGAAGAGAACAGAGGTTGGAGACCGAAGTGCAGAAGGACTGTTAGAGAGAGCAGTGGTTGGAGACTGAGGTGCAGAAAGAATGTTACAGAGAGCAGAGTTTGGAGACTGGGCTGCAGAAGAACTTTTACAGAGAGCAGAGTTCGGAGACTGGGGTTCAGATGGATCTTACAGAGAGCAGAGGTTGAAGACTGGGGTGCAAATGGACTGTTGAAGAGAGCAGAGGTTGGAGACTCTGGTGGAGAAGATTCGATGAAGAGAGGAGTGGTTGGAGACTGGGGTGCAGAAGGCCTGTTACATAGAGCAGAGATTGGAGACTGGCTTGTAGAAGTCCTGTTACAGAGAGCAGAGTTTGGAGACTGTTGTGCATAAGGAGTGTTACAGAGTGCAGATTTTAAAGACTGGGTTCTAGAAGGATCTTACAGAGAGCAGAGTTTGGAGAATCAGGTGCAGAAGGACTGTTACAGAGAGCAGATGTTGGAGACTGAGGTGCAGAAGGACTGTTACAGAGAGCCGTGGTTGGAGACTGGGGTGCTGAAGGATCGTGCAGAGAGCAGAAGTGTCATCCTGAGGTGCCGAAGGACTGTTACAGAGAGCAGAGGTTGGAGACTTAGGTGTAGAAGGACTGTTACAGAGAGCAGAGTTTGGAGACTGAGGTGCAGAAGCACTGCTACAGAAATCAGAGGTTTGAAATTGGGGTGCAGAAGGACCGTTACAGAGACCAGAGTTCGAAAACTGTGGTATAGAAAAACTGGTATAAAGAGTAAAGGTTGGAGACTGGGGTGCAGAAGGAATGTTACAAAGAGCACAGGTTGGAGACTGCAGTACAAAAGGACTGTTACAGATAGCAGATGTTGGAGACTGGAAAGCAGAAGGACTGTTGCTGAGGACAGATGTTGGAGACTGGGGTGCCAAAGGACACTTGCAGAAAGCATATTTTAAAGACTGGCGTAGAGAAGGAATATTACATTGAGCAGAGTTTGGAAACTGGAGTGCAGAAGGATCTTACAGAGAGCAGATGTTGGAGACTGTCGTGCAGGAGAACTGTTGAAGTGAGCAGAGTTTGGAGACTGGGGTACAGAAGAACTGTTGCAGAGAGCAGATGTTGGAGACTGGGATCCAGAAGGACTTCTGCAGAAAGCAGAGGTTGGAGACTGAGGTGCAAGAGGATTGGTGCAGAGAGTAGAGGTTTGAGACTTAGCGGCAGAAGGAACGTATAAGAGTACAGAGCTTGGAGACTGAGGTGCAGAAGAATTCTTATAGAGAGCAGAGGTTGAAGACTAGAGTACAGAAGGACAGTTGCAGAGAGCAGAGGTTGGAGACTGGGGTGCAGAAGAACTTTTGTAGAGAGTAGACTTTTGAGACTGGGGTGCAGAGGGACTGTTGCAGAGAACAGAGGTTGGAGACTGAGGTGCAAAAGGCGTCTTACAGAGAGCAGAGTTTGGAGACTGGGGTGCAGAAGAACTGATAAAGAAAGCAGAGATTTGAGTCTGGGGTGCAGAAAGACCATTACAGAGAGCAGAGGTTGGAGACTGCAGTACAGGAGGACTGTTACAAAGAGCAGAGGTTAGACGCTGGGGTGCAGAAGGACTGTAGCAGAGAGCAGATGTTGGTAACTAGGGTGCAAAAGGACTGTTGCAGAGAGCAGAGTTTTCAGACTGGGTACAGAAGGATTGTTTCGGAGAGCAGATTTGGAGACTGGGGTGCAGAAGAATTGTTATAGAGAGTAGAGGTTCGAAACAGGGGTGCAGAAGGATCTTACATAGATTAGAATTTGGAGACTGAGGTGAAGAAAAACTGTGTTAGAGATAAGAGGTTGGATACTGGTGTGAAGTAGGATCATTGCAGAGAGCAATGTTTGGAGATTGGGGTGAAGAAGGATCGTTGCAGAGAGGAGAGGTTGGAGACTCGGCTTCAGAAGGCCTGCTATAGAGAGCAGAGTTTTGAGACTGGCGTGTAGAAGGCCTGTTACACAGAGGAGAGGTTGGAGACTGGGGTGCAGAAGGACTGTTACAGAGAGCAGAGTTGGAGACTGGGTTGCTCAAGGCACTTACGGAGAGCAGAGGTTTGAGCCTGAGGTGCAGGTGGACTGTTACAGAGAGCAGTGGTTGGAGACTGCAGTGAAGAAGAATTTTAGAGGTTTCAGACTGAAGTGCAGAAGTACTGTTACACAGAGCAGAGTTTGGAGACTGAGGTGTAGAAAGACTGTTACAGAGAGCAGAATTTAGAGACTGAAGTGCAGAAAGACTGTTACAGAAAGCAGAGGTTGGAAATTGGGGTGCAGAAGGACTGATTCAAAAAGCAGAGGTTGGAGACTGGGTTGTAGAAGGACCGTTACAAGAGCAGAGGTTGGAGACAGCGGTACATAAAGACAGTTACAGAGAGCAGATGTTGGAGACTGGGGAGCAGAAGGACTGTTACAAATGTTGCAGAGAGAAGAGGTTGAAGACTGTTGTGCAGAAGTACTCTTAATGAGTGCAGAGTTTAAGACTTGGTTGCAAAAGGTTCTTACAGAGAGCAGAGTTGAGAGACTGAGGTGCAGAAGGACTGTTAGAGAGAGCAGATTTTGAAGACTGGGGTGCAGAAGGACTGTTACAGAGAGTAGAGTTTGGAGACTGGGGTTCAGATGGATCTTACACAGAGCAGAGTTTTGAGACTTGGGTTCAAAAGGAGTGTAGCATAGATCAGATGTTGGAGACTGGGGTGGAGAAGAATCCTTGCAGAGACCAGAGCTTAAAGACTGGGGTGCAGAATGTCTGTTACAGAGCGCAGAGTTTGGAGACTGTTGTGCAGAAGGACTGTTACAGAGTGCAAAGTTTAAAGTCTTTGTTGCAAAAGAATCTTCCAGAGAGCAGATTTGGGAGACTGAGGTGCATAAGGACTGTTACAGAGAGCAGAGGTTAGAGAATGGGGTGCAGAACGGTCGTTGCAGAGAGCAGGGTTTTGAGACTGAGGTGCAGAAGAACCGTTTTAGAAAGAAGATGTTGGAGACTGGGGCACAGAAGGACTGTTGCAGAGAGCAGATTTTGGTAACTCAGGTGCAGAAGGACTTATGTAGAGAGCAGAGGTTTGAGACTGGGATGCAGAAGGACTGTTACAGAGAGCAGAGGTTGGAGACTCGGATTCAGAAGTTCTGTTACAGAGAGCAGAGGTTGCATACAGGGGTGTAGAAGGATCTTACAGAGAGCAGAATTTGGAGACTGAGGTGCAGAAGGACAGATGCAGAGATTAGAGGTTTGAGACTGAGGACCAGTAGGATCATTGCAGAGAGCAGATGTTGGAGACTGGGATGCAGAAGGATCGTTGCAGAGAGCAGATATTGGAGACTGGGGTGCAGAAGGCCTGCTACAAAAAGAAGAGTTTGGAGACTGGCGTGAAGAAAGCCTGTTACAGCGAGGAAAGTTTGGAAACTGGGGTGCAGAAGGATAGTTATAGAGAGCAGAGTTTGGAGACTGGGTTGCTGAAGGATCTTACAGAGAGCAGAGGTTAGAGACTGAGGTGCAGGTGAACTATTAGAGAGAGCAGTGTTTGGAGACTGGGGTGCAGAAGGATCGTGAAGAGATCAGAGGTGTCATACTGAGGTTCAGTATGACTGTAACAGAGAGCAAAGGTTGGAGACTGAGTTGTAGAAGCACTGTTACAGAGAGCAGAGTTTGGAGACTGAGGTGCAGAAAGATCTTTACAGAGAGCAGAGGTTGAAGACTGGGGTGCAGAAAGTGTGTTACAAGGAACAGAGTTTGGAGACTGAGGTGAAGAAGAATTTTTACAGAGAGGAGAGTTTGGAAACTGATGTGCAGAAAGACTGTTACAAAGAGCAGAGCTTGGAGACTGGGGTTCAGAAGGACTGTTGCAGAGAGCAGAGGTTGGAGTCTTAGATGAATAAGGATCGCTACAGAGAGCAGAGATTGGAGACTGGGATGCAGCAGGACAGTTGCAGAGAACACTGGTTGGAGACTGGGGTGCAGAAGAAATGTTGCAGAGAGCAGAGGTTTGAGACTGGGGTGAAGAAGGACTGTAGCGGAGAGCAGAGGTGCTTCTTCAGACTGGGGTGCAGTAAAATCGTTTCAGAGAGCAGAGTTTGGAGACTGAGGTGTAGAAGGACTTTTGCAGAGAGAAGAGCTTGGAGACTGGGGTGCAGAAGGACTGTTGCAGAGAGCAGAGGTTGGAGACTGAGGTTCAGAAGGACTTTTACGGAGAGCAGAGGTTGGAGATTGGGGTGCAGAATAACTGATATGGAAAGTAGAGTTAGGAGTCTCAGGTGCAGAAGGACGGTTACAGACAGCAGATGTTGGAGAAGGCGGTACAGAAAGACTGTTACAGAGAGTAGAGTTTGGAGCCTGGGGTGTAGAATGACTTTTGCTGAGAACAGAGGTTAGAGACTGGAGTGCCGAAGGAATGTTGCATAGAGCAGAAGTTTGAGACTGAGGTGCAGAAGGACTGTTATAGAGAGCAAAGTTTGGAGACCGGAGTGAAGAAGGTTCTTACAGAGAGCAGAGATTGGAGACTGGGGTGCAGGAGAACTGTTGAAAAGAGAAGAGGTTGGAGAGTGATGTGCAGAAGGACTGGTACAGAGAGCAGAGTTTGGAGACTGGATTGCAGAATAACTGATATAGAAAGTAGAGTTTGGAGACTGGGGTGCAGAAGGACTGTTATAGAGAGCAATGTTTGGAGACCGGTGTGAAGAAGAATCTTACAGAGAGCAGAGGTTGGAGACTGGGTGCCGAAGGACTGTTGCAGAGAGCAGTGGTTGGAGACTGAGGTGGAGAAGGATCATTGCAGAGAGAAGAGGTTGGAGACTGGGGTGCATTAGGCTTGTTACAGAGAGAAGAGTTTGGAGACTGTGGTGCAGAAGACCTGTTACAGAGAACAGAGGTTGGAGACTGGTGTGCTGATGGATTGTTATAGATAGAAGAGAATGGTGACTGAGGTTCAGAAGGATTGTTACAGAGAGCAGAGATTGGAGACTGAAGTGCAGAAGAACTCTTACAGATTGCAGAGATTGGAGACTGGGGTGCAGAAGGATCATTGCGGAGAGCAGAGGTTGGATTATGAGGGTCAGAAGGATCGTTGCAGAGAGTAGAAGTTTCAGACTGTGGTGCAGAAAGATCGTTACAGAGAGGAGATTTTGGAGACTGGGGTGCAGAAGGACAGTTACAGAGAGCACCGATTGAGACTGGGGTGCAGAAGAAATGTTGCAGAGAGCAGAAGTTGGAGACTGGGTTGCAGAAGGACTCTTACTGAGAGCAGAGGTTGGAGACTGGGGTGCAGAAGAACTGATACAGAAAGCTGACGTTGGAGACTGGGGTGCAGAAGGACCATTACAGAGAGCAGAGTTTCGAGACTGCAGTACAGAAGGACTGTTACAGAGAGCAGAGTTAGGATATTGGTGTGCAAAAGGACTGATCCAGAAAGCATAGGTTTTAGAATGGGGTTCAAAAGGCCTGTTACAGAGAGCAGCGGTTGGAGACTGAGGTGCTGAAGGTTCATTACAGAGAGCAGAGTTTGGACACTGAGGTGCAGAAGGACTGTTATAGAGAGGAGCGGTTGGAGAATGGGGTGCAGAAGAATTTTTACAGAGAGCAGAGGAAGGAGACTGGGGTGCAAAAAGACAGTTGCAGAGAGCAGAGGATTAAGACTGAGGTGAAAAAGGATCGTTGCAGAGAGAAGAGATTAGAGACTGGGGTGCAGAAGGACTTTTTCAGTAAGCAGATGTTGGCAATTGGGGAGAAGAAGCACTGTTACAAAGAGAAGAGGTTGGAGACTGCAATACAAAAGGATCTTACAGATGTTGGAGACTGGGGTAAAGAAGGACTGTTACAGAGAACAGACCTTGGAGACTGAGGTGCAGAAAGATGTTACAGAGAGCAGAGTTTGGAGACTGGGGTGCAGAAGGAAAATTACAGAGAGCAAAGTTTGGAGACTGAGGTGCAGAAGGACTTTTAAAGAGAGAAGAGTTTGGATACTGGGTGTAGAAGAACTGCTACAAAGAGCAGAGTTTGGAGACTGGGATGAAAAATGATCTTCCAGAGAGCAGAGTCTGAAGACTGGGGTGCAGAAAGACTGTTACAGAAAGCAGAGGCTGGCAATTGGGGAGCAGAAGGACCTTTACAAATAGAAGAGGTTGGAGACTGCGATACAAAAAGGACTGTTAAAGAGAGCAGAGTTTGGAGACTGTGTAGATGAAGGATCCTTTTAGAGAGCAGATGTTTGAGACTAGGGTGCAGAAGGACTGTTACATAGAGCAGAGTTTTGAGACTGGGGTGAAGAAAGACTGTTGAGGAGATCAGAGGTTGGAGACTGAGTTGCAGATAGATCGTTACAGAGAGCAGAGGTTAGAGACTGGTGTGCAGAAAACCGTTAGTGAGAGCAGAGGATGGAGACTGAGGTGCAGAAGAACTTTTACAGAGAGCAGAAGTTGGAGACTGGGGTGAGGAAGGATTCTTACAGAGAGCGGAGGATTGAGACTTTGGTGCAGAAGGAGTGATACTGACAGCAGAGTTTGGAGATTGGGGTGCAGAAGAACTGTATAGAGAGCAGAGGTTGGAAACTGGGGTGCAGAAAAATTGTTACAGAGAGCAGAGGTTGGAGACTCGGGTGCAGAAGGACTGTTACAGAGAGCAGAGGTTCGAGACTGTGGTGCAGAAGAACTGTTACAAAGAGGAGAGGTTAGAGACTGGGGTGTAGAAGGCCTGTTACAGAGAGCAGAGGTTGGAGACTGAGGTGCAGAAGGATTGGTACAGAGAGGAGAGATTGGCGACTGAGGTGCAGAAGTACTGTTACAGAGAGCAGAGTTTGGGAACTAGGGTGCAGAAGGATCATTGCATAGAGCAGACGTTGGAACCTGAGGTGCAGAAGTATCGTTGCAGAGATCAGAGTTTGGAGACTGATGTACAGAAGGATCTTTACAAAGAGCAGTGGGTTGGAGACTGGGGTCAAAAACAATGTTACAGAAAGCACAGTTCAGAGAATTGGGAGCAGAAGAAATGTTGCCGAGAGCAGAGCTTAGAACTGTGGTGCAGAAGGACTATTGCAGAGAACAAATTTGTAGACGGAGGTGCAGGAGAACTTATACAGAGAGCAGAGGTTTGAGACTGAGGTCCAGAAGGATTGTAACAGAGATCAGAGTGTGGAGACTGGGGTGCAGAATGAATGTTACAGAGAAGGAGAATTTTGAGGTTGGGGTGCAGAAGAACTGTTACCGAGAGCAGAGGTTGGAGACTGGGGTGCAGACTGGACTGGTTGCAGAAAGCAGAGTTTTGGAGAATGAGGTGCAGAAAGACTGTTACAGAGAGGCAGAGTTTGAAAACTGGGGTGCAGAAGGGCCGTTGCACAGAGCAGAGCTTGGAGCTTGGGGAGAAGAAGGATCGTTGCAGAGAGCAGATGTTGGAGACTGGGGTGCAGAGTAACTGTTACAGAGAGCAGAGGTGGAGACTGAGGTTCAGAAGGATCGTTTCAGAAAGTAGAGGTTGGAGACTGGGGTGCAGAAAGGACCTTTACAGATTGCAGAGGTTGGATACTGAGGTTAAGAAGGACTTTTACAGAGAAGAGAGGTTGGAGACTGCGGTGTCAAAGGATTCTTACAGAGAGCAGAGGATGGAGACTGGGGTGGAGAAGGCGTGTTACAGAGAGCAGAGTTTGGAGATTGGGGTTCAGAAGAACTGATAGAGAGCAGAGGTTAGAGACCATGGTGCTGAAGGATCATTGCAGAGAGCAGAGTTTGAAGACTGAGGTGCAGAAAGATTGTTACAGAGAGCAGATTTTGGACACTGATGTGCAGAAGGACTGTTACAGAGAGCAGAGCTTGGAGTATGGGGTGCAGAAGGACTGTTGCCGAGAGCAGAGTTTGAAGACTGGGTGCAGAAAGATCGTTAGAGAAAGCAGAAGTTGGAGACTGAGGTGCAGAAAAATCGCTACAGAGAGCAGAGTTTGGAGACCAAGGTGCAGTAGGATAGTTACAGAAAGCACAGGTTGGAGACTTGTTTGCAGAAGAAATGTTGCAGAGTGCAGATGTTGGAGACTGGGATGCAGAAGAATTTTATCAGAGAGCAGAGATTGGAGACTGGGGTGTAGAAGGACTGTTGCAGAGAGCAGACGTTGGAGACTGGGATGCAGAATGATCCTTGCAGAGAGCAGAGGTTTTAGACTGGGGAACAGAAGGTCCGTGCAGAGTGATGAAGGTTGGAGACTGAGGTGCAGAAGGACTGTTACAGAGAGCAGAGTTTGGAGACTGGGTTGCAGAAGACCTGTTACAGAGAGCCAGATGTTAGAGATAGCACAGTTTGGAGACTGGGGTGTAGAAGGATAGATGTAGAGAGCAGAGGTTTCAAATTGAGGCCTAGAAGGACTGTTACAGAGAGGAGAGGTTGGAGTCTGAGGTGCAAAAGGACTTTTATAGAAAGCAGAGTTTGGCAATTGGGGTGCAGATGACCGTTACTAAGAGAAAAGTTTGGAGACTGTGATACAAAATGACTTTTACAGAGAGCAGATTTTGGAGACTGGGTAGAAGAAGGATCATTGCAGAGAGCAG